>NC_064243.1:33071969-33375000 GCF_003254725.2 Canis lupus dingo | reverse complement strand
GACAGACACTGGTCAGATACAAATACTGTATTTGATGGGATTGGAAACAGAAAAGACAGCCAATGAATAGCAATTTTAAAGACAGTGGACTGATCCCTGAGTGTATCTGAGAAATCAGGTAGATATTTTATCCTAGTTTGGAATTTAGAGACAAGTGTTTGAAAATAATTCTGTTAGTTAATAAAAATTTATTTAAAGGAGGCAGCATAAATAAAAAAATAAACACTTGCATGTACATATACATGCATACAATACATAGGTTGGATTTTAGCTGAAACTTTTTATTAGAAATTGTCATTTCGGGCTCCTGGGTGGCTCAGTAGGTTGAGAGTCTGACTCTTGGCTTCAGCCCAGGTTGTGATCTGAGGGGTTGTGAGATTTAGCTTTTCGTGGGGCTCTGTGCTCAGCAAAGAGCCGGCTTGACATTTTGTTCTCCTTTCTCTCTGCCCCTCCCCCCACTCATTTTCTCTCTCTCTCTCTCTCTCAAAATGAATAAACCTTTAAAAAAGAAGTTATCACTTCTTCACTTAATATTTTCAAAACCAATATTTATTTATTTATTTTAGCACATAATTCTAAAATGAATTTGGGGATATTTTGTTCATTTGTGAACTTTATGAGAATAATCAAGCTATTCAATCTTTTCAAAGCAAAATCTATAATCTCACCAAGGCTATAAATCAATAATATTTGGAAAGCAGCATGAACAATCACTGAATGTAGCAGAAATAGGATCAAATACTTCTCTAAGGATATTTCAAGTAGCCGGTCCTTTAGATGCTTAGCATGAGTTAAAATACAATGAGACAAGTGCTCTAGAAGTAAAGAATAACAACTGGACTTCGGCCTTCACCTCATTATTATACTCTCATGTATATCCTCGTGGATCTTTCTGCCTATCTTTCAGTGTTATCCCACTGCATTTAATTATTCATTTCCATGTCTGTGCATCTATTAAAAAGCAAATAATAATCCTACTTTAAATTCTCAAACCTATACATGCTTAGCACGTAGTATGCATTTGATAAATATATGTTGAACTAATGAATAAAAAGATAGTTAAGACATGTAAGTACTGGGATCCCTGGGTGGCGCAGCGGTTTGGTGCCTGCCTTTGGCCCAGGGCGCGATCCTGGAGACCCAGGATCGAACCCCACGTCGGGCTCCCGGTGCATGGAGCCTGCTTCTCCCTCTGCCTGTGTCTCTGCCTCTCTCTCTCTCTCTCTGTGTGACTATCATAAATAAAAATAAAAAAATTAAAAAAAGACATGTAAGTACTATCTAAGTTCTATAAGTAGAGCTCCAACTAAATCCCAAGTTTCCAGTTTCTTTATTCCAATGATTATTTTTAATGTTGCATTTTTGTTTTTGCATTTGTAATAAAATGTTCCCTAATTTTTTCTTTTGTTCTTCTTTCTTTCTTTCTTTCTTTCTTTCTTTCTTTCTTTCTTTCTTTCTTTCATTCTTTCTTTCTTTCTTTCTTCATCACTCACTGGGAAAGTATAATCTAGCTATTCAAGGATGGGCACTGCTGGGTTACTAAGTGCATCCTTAAAAAGGAGGCAGTTAATTTTCTCATACAGTAAATATTTGTAAATTAGTAAATTTTGTACATAGTGTAAAATATTCTCAAACCCAAGCTTTTTTTCATTAACTAATGTTAATCCTCCAAAACTTTTAAAAAGAGAGTCAATTCTGATCCTAATTACATCAAGGTAAGCTTTAATTGGTATTAATTCTGGAGAACTATATGCTATATTTCCAATTATTCAGGCAACAGTTTTGAAGAAAATAACTTTTAATCCCAATATAATCTTCATTGTAACAATACGGTTTGATGTATATATTTTAATATATCCATAACCACACATATATTTTAGCAAAATTCTAGTAACTATTTATATTGTGTTAGAGTAATACATATATGCTTCATTATAATAGGCTCATTTAAATGTCCCTTTTTAGGGATGCCTGGGTGGCTCAGTGGCTCAGAGCATCTGCCTTTGGCTCAGGTCCTGATCCCAGGATCCTGGGATCAAGTTCTGCATCAGACTCCTTGCAGACACCCTGTTTCTCCCTTTGCCTGTCTCTGCCTCTCTCTCTGTGTGTCTCTTATGAATAAATAATAACATCTTTAAAAAAATAAAAATAAATGTCCTTTTTTATATAAAAATTTCACTAGTGTATAATATATGTAAAATGTATGGATAACAATTATACAGTTAGATATATTATCATACACTGAGGGCACCTGGGGAACCAGAATCCAGGCAAGAAATAAAATTCCTTTTAAGCTTCATCCTCCTTTCCAGTTACTAATTAACCTAACTGCAACAATTTTCCTTACTTCTAACTTCATAGAGCAGCCTTGTCTGGTTTTTAATTTTATACAATTGGAATAATATGGTATGTACTTCTGAGGGTCTTGTTTCTTTCACTCAATATTTTTGTGATTTATTTAGGTTGTTGTGTGTAGTTGTCATTATAGTAGTTGCAATTTATTTTCACTGCTGTGTAGGGTTCCATTGAATGAATATATACAAATTGTGTATTAATTTTATATCAATATTAATTTTCCATTTTGGGAATATTAAAAATAGTGCTACTCTGAATTCTTATATTTGTCCTTTGTGAAGCTTATCCATGCTTATTTTGGAAAGCTCCTTATATGGAAATGTTGAATAAAATATGTACATTTCCATCTTTTACTTTAAAAAGACTCTAAAACAGATGCATACATTCACAATTTCATCAATATTAAAAGTGGTCTGTGTCTTTATCAACACTTGGTATTGTCTGTCTTTTCTATTTTCACCTATCTGGCTTTGTGTTTCTCTCCATAGAAATAGTGATCAAACCAGGAGATATTTACAAGCATGTTGATAGTAGATGCAGTTAATTGTCTCAATATATATTGTTTTATTTTAAGTAATTAACCAAGTAATTTTTAAAATTAGTCTTCTTTAGAATATCATCTTGACTACAAAAGAAAGAGTATAATTATGGGTATTCTTTATTTCAGAAATCAGGAAGAGCTGAATTGAAACAAGAGCAGTGTTTGACCTTCTGGTCTTCAATATATGAATATCAAATTAAAGACCAAAAGAACAATCCCTTTGGTATTAAAATAATCACAATTAAGAAAAGAACAAGTTGTAACATGGAGTACAAAAAAATGTTGATTATGCCTCTACCACTTCTGTTAAATTAGGCCCCAAGAGTGAAGTCAATATGTGGCATGCTAAAGCATTTCCCAATCATGACACAAAACTTTTCTTCTCAAGAGATTCTAGGAAAACTAGAATTCAACCTGAAAATTACATAGTCTGCAGAATGTGTCTAAATACAGTGTGTCTCATTTAAACTAAATTAATTAAAACAATATTTTCCTTATATAAAATATATATTAAGATTTCTGTAATAAAATCTTTAGGAGATAATGTGCATTCTATAATTGAAACTATTCCCTTTATTTTCTAGTGTGATCAATAAATTTTATTTGTTTTTTTCTATAGATTATTATAGAGCTGAAAGTGTGACATTTATAAAAGCTATTTGGCATTAAAAATATTTTTTTCAATCATTTATTGGCAAAAGAGGTTACAGTAGTCATGGATTATCTAAATTACAAGATATTTTATCATATAAGCACAAATATTTAATTAATTGAAATTTTGAATATGAATTTAGAGCAAAGATTTCAATATATATGTTTGAGAGAGGTTTTCGCAAGTTTTTATGAAATAATTCAAACCTCTTCCTTCTAATTGATTCATTATATATTATGGAAATGTAGTCAAAGTCCAATATTTAAGTAATTAAATTTCAAATGTCCCATGTTCCATAAGTTAATTAATATTTAGTCAGAATGTATTACATTTGAGTTACTCTGCAAAGTGCTATATCCATGTGAGGAGTACTCTGTGCTGAGGAAATAATATTAATTTACAAAAGATCTGCAGCATACCTTAAAAAATGACTTCCGTTTATTTAATGTCAATTTCTATTGCTATGATAAAAACTGCATCATTTCATTTGCCTAAATCATGTAAAATATTTGGATACGTCATACTTTTTATATTTAGTTATTTCACATGTTTTGAATGTTGGAATTTCAGAAAGATTCATAAGAACAGTGAATACTTAGAAACTGTCTTGCAAAGCTGTGAGGAGAGGTATTCCTTTTGGCAAGGATTTTAGGAAAGTTGTAAATAAAAGGAAGTATTTATATTAGCCCTTGTGGATTCAATCAAGGAACAAATGTCAAAGATTCAGAATGGCAAGTGATCATCCTGGCTGATCCTTACAGTTCTGTTTAAACCCATGGTTTAAAATCACTGTTAGTATGCATAGCTTCCAAACATGGATTTAGAATACAAAATAATTTTGAAGAAAAATGACTGATTCATGTCATATCTTCAAAATAAATAAAAGTTTGGATTGTCTCCTATTGCTGTTCCTGTGTTTTCTCTGATAACATGTCTATTCAATATCAGGACACTGAACCTCTCATTGCTCACTAAATTAGCACTATAATGGAAATTATGTGTAATTAAGAGTACATAAACTTTTTTTAATGGAGAGAAAATGACTTCTTGTCCTACAAATTCTTCCAATACAAATGATTAAGCACAGTATATGTATGTTTATATGCATATGTGTGTATGTGTGTGTGTGTGTAAAAGGAAGGTGAATTAGCAGGAGGCAACGGACTTCAAAAAAAACAGTCTATTCTAAAATAAAAATGTCAAGGGTTTGGAAATTCTCAACTATTTTACTCAATGCAAAAGTGCATTTCATGTTTTTATTATTTATTGCCTTTCTTTTTAGTATTCTTTATCATTATACAAATAAAATATTGCAGTTTGAAATTACTGGTTGAAGGAACGCACTATTGACCATTGAAATTTCAGGAATTTGGCTCTTCTATTTCAATGAAGTGTGTTCATTCTAACAAATGTCTCCTATGTAGGTTTCAGCATTCCCTAGAGATAAGAAAAAGCTTTGGCAAACAAACATCAAATGAAATCTGATAACCTGGCAGTTCGAATCTGTCTGAGCTTCATTCCTACATGCCCATGATAATTATTAAACAATTAGGCCATTGTTTTACAACAAAGCATTTTCTTTAAAATACAAATTTATTGCATCTCTGTGTTGGTCTAATGTTAAACTATTAATCAATGGCAGTTGGATTTTCATGTTTTTGACCAATTTTTCATCATATTTTTATCTAACACAATTTTTCTCTCTCACTTAATTTCTCTTTTGCTCTCTTTCTTCCTCTAATGATAAACTGCTACAGAATGTTTATCATTATAGGAGAAATAATCACCATATCAAAATTCTCAAAGTTCTTCTAGATAGACTAAAAACACAAGCTCAAGAGGGCAGTTCAATAAAATCATTCAATGTTTCACTGTCTCATATGTATTGTTATAAACTCTGAATCAAGTACTTGCACTGATTTTATGTTTTGGAATATTAGCAGCTAGAAACAATACAATGACATAAAAATAGTATCATGGAAAACCAATTATATTAGAAAAATGTGGAAATAATGTAATTTCAGGTTGCAACAAATATTGATAGAGTATAGAATAATTCTAAAATTTGTTATACTACTCACTTTGGAGTAAAGTTTTACCATTCCTGATGCTATATTTACTTTGCTTCATAGATTGCAGAAATTCAGGTTAAAAATTTGAGAACCATTAACCCAGATAAACATATTTATTTGAGATTAAAATACTGAGGATTAGAGAAATGAAAATCCAAGAGACAATTTTTGATGTATTCTTTCATGCACATGAGTTTGCATTAGTGTTTCTGTTTAATGTATCAGGTTTTTTCGCTTTTGATATTAATTTAAAAATATGCTGCTATGCATTGCTTTAGAAGGCGACATGTAATGAATACGTGGCTAAAGTCACAGTTAGCTCATTTTGTGCTCTTGATTAAAAAAAAAAAAGTAATGTTAAAAAAAATAAGGACAGGGACACCTGGGTGGCTCAGTGGTTGAGTGTCTGTCTGCCTTCTGCCCAGGGCATGATCCTGGAGCCCCGGGATCAAGTCCCACATCCTATTCCCTACATGGAGCCTGCTTCTCCCTCTGCCTATGTCTCTGCCTCTATGTGTGTGTCTATCATGAATAAATAAATAAAATATTTAAAAATAAATACTAAGTAAATAAATAAAATAAGGACATAGACATATAGATAAGAACCAAATTATGTAGTACATAGATCACTCTCTAGGTCTAGAACATATCAAAATTTTTAGAATCCACTTACTCTCTATCCACAAGAATCTCAAAATTGTCAGTATTAGGTATCAGCAGAATTAAATGTAAAAGTGAGCCTGGAAACAGAATAATTGGAATTCTGTTAAAAAGCAGCTTAATTATTAATACATACACCACTCTGTACAACATGTAGGCAGCAGATTATAGGTTTTTTAGCAGGAGAGGGTAAAACAACCAGTCAACAGACAGATTATAGTCTCCAGGCTACTGCATTGATAACAAAGCGGTTAAGTTTGTACTTTGAATCATGAGATCCTTGGGTATTTAATCCACAGTGTTGTGTTCCAAGTAAGCAAATGCCTGTTTTTCCCCTTAGGTGCTTCTCATGGTTCACCTCCCCATTTCAGGTTGGTTGCCCTGTGAACTCAGTTTTCTGATGAATTAAATAGAAGCTGTCTCTTTGCACTCTGTCCAGTTTTCTTCTTGCTGTTAGTTTATCAGCAAGTGTCTTTCCAGCGTTCTGTGTCTCTAGGCAAAAAAACAGAAGTTGAATTATTATTTATTATTATTATATTCCCCTCTCCATTTTTCTGATCAATTTTATACATTTTTTCTTTTTTATCAATATGTAATTTTCTTAACTGTCATTTCCTGCTTTATATTATATCTCTTTTTTTTGCTTAGCTTTCTGGGAGAATTTTCTAACTTTATCTTCCACAATTTCTATTAATTTTTCATTTTTATCTCCAAATTTAAATTGATATGAAGGTATTTTGTAGATGCCATAAACATGTAAGACCAGTTAACTTTAAGTAAAAGAGATTACTGTTTTAATGTGGAGGGGTCTCATCTAATCAGCTGTAGGCCTTAAAAGTAAAAACTAAAATATCCCAGGGAAGAAATTCTACCCCAATGTCACAGTTTTTATTTCTATATGAGTTTTCAGCCTGCCTGCCTCCCCTGCAGCTATTGATCTTGCTATATTTTTTTAATACATGTGTGAAAAGTCCTCAAAAAAAATATAAGCAGATTGAATCTAACAGAACATAAAAGAATTATATATCACCAAGTGAAATTTATCCCAGGTATACAAAACTAGTTCAATACTGGAAAACCAATTAAAGTAATTTATCATACCAATAGAATTAAAAATAAAAATCTTATGATTATATCAATAGATGCAGAAAAAGCATTTGACAAAAACCTCAATAGCCATTTGTAATAAAAGCTCTCAGGAATGGAGAGGAACTCTATAAACCTGATAGAGATTATATATAAAAATCCTGCAGTTAACATCATGCTTAATGGTGAGAAACTCAAAGCTTTTCCACTAAGGTAAGATACAGGACAAGAATGTACCCCTTTACCTCTCCTTTTAATATTGTTCTGGAAGTCTTTGTTCATGCAGTAAGGCAAGAGAAGGAAAAAAAAAGTATACCAGTTATTTTCCTATATGAATAACATCAAACAAGAGGATTTTGAAAGTAACAGTACATGCTGTTACTATGTACACTGGTGCTCAAAAACATGAAATAGTTACATATAAATCTTTCAAAATATGTACATATTTATATAAGGAAAATTATAAATGAACCAAATCAAAGAAAAAATAAGCAAATTGAAAGATATGCAATGTTCATGGATAAGGAAGACACCATTGTCAGTGTCGATTCTTTTTTGTTCTGTGGATTTAACGCGATACCAATCAAACCCCAGAAAGTTATTTTTTGGATATGAAAAAACTGATTCTAAAGTTTATATGAGGCAAAAGACCCAGAATAGGCAACATATTATTGAAGGAGAACAGACTTGGAGGACTGATGCTACCCAACTTCAAAACTTACTATAGATACAGTAATCAAGAGTGTATGGTATTTGCGAAATAATTGGAAAAAGTGTATCAATGCAACAGAAAAAAAAGAAAGAAAAAGAAAAAGTAAAAGAAAAAAAATAATTTACACAGAAACCTTCCATTGTTCACAAAAATTAACTCCAAATGGACCACAGACCTAAATGTAAAACATAAAATTTTAAAAACTCTTAGAGAACACAGGAGAAAATCTATATGACCTTGGGTATGATGATGCCTTTTTAATTGCAATACCAGAGACATGATCCATGAAAGAAATAATAAAGTAGACTTTATTAGAATTAAAAATGTTTACCCTTCAAAAGGTATTATCAGGAGAATAAGAAGACAAGCCACTGACTTAGAAAAAATATTTGAGAATACATGTGAAAAAGAACTATTATTCAAAATATATAAAGAATGCTTAAACTCAGTGATAAGAAAACAAATGACCCAATTAAAAATGAGCCAAAGAACTTAATAGATACCTTGCCAAAGAAAAGATTAAGAGTTTAAGTGAGCATATGAGATTTGCCACATCATATCTCATCAAATAAGTGAAGGTTAAAACAAAGTGATACCACTGCACTACTACACATACCACTGCACTACAGTAGCCAGTATCTGGAATACATGTGGTCATCCTACCCCCTACCCACTCTGACCCTGGATAAGAAGAATAGGCAAAAATTCCCACTTCCCATCTGCTGTCTGGGAGTAATTCTCCTTATACTTGCCCACTTCTGCTTGAAGTTCCTGCTTCTAATAAGCCTGCTTAGGGGTTTAAGAGAGCTGATAAACAATCATCTCCCCTGACTCAATCCAACGTTAAAACCAAGCCCCTAGCTTTCCCTAAAGGTATCTAGCACCCCAACTCTTACAGATGCTACTCCAGGGACTGGCTTCCAAATTACCAAACTCTGGAACTCATGGGCCTCTGTGTTCAGAAGTTCCCTGAGACCACATGAAACAAAGAGGAAATTCTATTGCCTCTCACAAGCATTCCTAGTGACTATTTTCTTTTGCTTCTTACAGAGTAACATACATCCTACCAAAACTGAATCATCATTTCTACATAGAATTGTGTACATTCTTAATTTTTGTTTACTTTGTGAATGATTTTTAATGTCAGTGCAGGGAATATCATATTTAATGGAAAAATAGGTAAGCAGTAGTTATTCTTTCAAATGCATTTAACCATCATTTGCTCAGAAATATTTACCTTATTAATATCCTGGAGTTGGCATATTTAAAGAAGGTGAAGGAGGAAGAAGAAAAGAAAAGGAAGAGAACAGCAAAAATAAAATGCTAGCAACCTTTTCCAGACAATGTGATAGGACATTTTAATCTTATCATTTGCACATGTCAAGAGTAGATGCTAAAATCATGTCAGGTTATGCGTGGGCTAGTATCTTTAAAAAAAACACACCTGATAAAATGTGGCATCTCATAGTGAGGATTATACAGAATGGCAGTTTTTTCAAGGTAGTTATTTATAACTTTTGGGCAGACTTTTAAAAAGTACCGATTTAAGCGTAGTTTTAAATGCATGCAGTGGTATGGTGAAGATAAAAAGCTTCACTAGTAAAAAAAAGAAAAAAGAAAAAGAAAAAGTAAGTATATTTGATGTTTACCTCCATTACCATTAATTTGTGATAGAAAACATCATTTCCTAATTAGTAGAGGAGTTTAACACAAGTAACTTCTCTGTAATTTAGCAAGACAAATTATTTTTTATGTTATGATTTTAACAATAAGTATATTTTTGTTTTATTTTCTTTTAAATGTATTTATCAGAATTATGAAGTGACTTTCAAAGTGTAAGACTAATGAACTCAGGATCTATGTGATTAATACTAGAAAATTCTTGAAATAGGTCTTATTCTTTTCAAACAGCTTTCTAGGTGCTTTAATGTATTAATCAGAAAAAAACAAAATGATATATGGATGACTTACCTCGGATATGAGCTCTTTCTTACTATGGTCAGATAACGTCCTAACGTTGATGTATTGTATGCTATGCTTCAGTGAACAATATCAATTTCAGTATACTAGGAAGTAGCTTGGATTACTACCTTAATGTGACTGGGTAAATAGCTTACTGATTGGTAATTCTCAATTTCTCTAATGTGCAACTTAACATACTGTTAGGTACAAGTTAAATTGATTAAAAAATTTATATTATTAGCTAGGAAATATACACTGAATACCTACTATACTAGGAGCTATAAAATGGAAACTACCATTCATTTCATACATACCATTCCATAAAATTCCTCTTACACATATCTTCTGTTAGGTACTTCCTGAAAAGTCTTTTTCCCTCCAATGATCCTACTCTCTTAAGAATAAAAATTTATTATTTATATTATTTGGAGAAAGGGGCACTTTGGGTGTTTAGATATCAGAATGGAGTAAAATCCAAAGCAATCTTGTAAGGTGATTTCATGAGAATAAAGTTAAATATATAATACAAATACAATAAAGTATAACAGACCTATAGAAGCAAATAAAACCAAAATATATTTTTGAGTAATCTTTTTTTATTTCCAATTGGAAGTGATTTAAGGGGACCACAAAACTATAAGAAAATGTATGTATTTTTCTTAAAGGAAAGAAAGTTAGCTGTTCCTGGGACAGAACCAACAGTGATTCTTGGTATATAGATAACAAGTTCTTTACTGTCTCCTTTTTCCCATCTTGCTCTTTATGAATTCTACATACAGCTGTGATCTATGGAACTGGCGAGCAGAAGGTGAGCCTTATTGTGTGAATAAAGATGTTTCTTTTGGTTACAAGTTCATGAAAGAGTAAGATGTCAGTTCCCTCTGAGATGAGGAATAATGCCAGTTGAATAATTTCATGGACTCCTTTTGTGTCCAAAAAGGTTTCATATCATGCCTTCTGTGTCACTTGAGGGAAACTAAGAGTCAGATTAACTTTGTCAAATTCTCTTTTTGAATAGCTGTTAACTGTAAGTTTGAAACTCCAGATTGGACCATGATCTACATAGATAACTCTAGACTTTTTCCAGCAAGAAAAATTCCTTCACTTATTTCAAAAGATCCCATTATAACCCCTATAAAAACAGTTCAAGCCCTGAAGCATGAAATTTGATTGCCAACTCATCTACTTTCATTGCTCCCTACACAGTATCATGATAATGTACCCTCGAATTTTAGTGAGAGATTTATTTCCACTACAGATTAAAAATCAGCCATTCCCTTCAGAAACACATTTGCCACTATCCTTTTAGATTAGAGAGAACTTTGTTAATAGCATTTAATGCTGCTGCATCTGGGTACAAGTTTGTTTATGCATTTGGAAATCAGGAATACCACAATGATACTTTCTGGCATTTGTAAAACTCCACAGAACACAGAGCTATTTGTAGAACTACACAGCATCCAAAAGACACATATGAATAACATAGTTGTGCAACAAAAAATGGATCTTTTGTATTATGTCCACATCAATAAATCTACTCTGGCCCCAGTTATGGAAATCTATGCCTAGAGATGCAAATTCAAATATACATGGTTTAAATGGGGACTAGCTTGCATACCTTCTTCAATAGGAAAAAAAAAAAACACCATTTTTTTCAAGTGTAAAATAGAAGCTGTTGTTATTGGTGTACACACCCAGAATAATCAGCCATCTTGAATTTGTAACAAGAGATACTTGTATTTATCCACCAGAGGAGATAGGATATTTTTAAGGCTTCATAGATTCTCCATTACTGTTAATTCGAAAATACTTGGGCATAGAACTACAGACAAACATATACTTTTAACACTAAATCTTGAAATATTAGAATGACTTTATATTGACTTGGTTATATACCAAAGTGTACATAAAAATAAATTATAGTAAACTAACTACAGCAAATTGACAGCATATCTGTAGAGAAGAAAAATAGAATTAAGCTAAAGAAATTTTGAACTTGACTTAAACTATATACCCTAAACTAGGTACAGAACTGCAAATAATCTTTGGCCATTGCTTAGTGAGTTTTGCTATTGCTACTATGTGTATAATAGTTGCATTTTTTTTGTATTTACTGTAAGATTTTTTTTTTTTTTTTGTAAAATTAAGGGAATGAGTAAGTATATTGGGCTCTTAGAAACTGTGATTTTGCTCTGGGAGAAAGGAAATACAGATATTGAACTGATAGAAGGAAAATAATACTGTGCTGAGAAACTAGAATTAGAACTACCTGTTCAATTCCATCTTAAAAATTCAACATCTATTCATCATAAAGCCTCTCAGAAAACCATTAATAAGAGAGAATGTCCTTAACTTATAAAATGGCATCTAGAAAATATAGCAAACTTATTTGCAATTGTTAAAAACTGAATGTTTCCCAAATTTATCAGGAAAAAGGCAAAAATTTTTACTAGTTTCCAGCTAAGGAAAAAAACAAACAGAAAAAAACTAATAAAGCCCTGAAGATTAAAGAGGAAGATTTACAGGCAATGTGATCTTGAGATAGAAAATTTTGAATTTATGAAAATATCAGAATTAAAGAATAAGTCTTTAGCAAGATTGCAAGATGTAAAGTCAAAATATAAAAACCAATTATATATCTAAATTTGAAACATGAATAATTAGAAAATAAAATTAAAACAATTTCATTTAGAGTAGCATCAAAATAATGAAATAACTAGAAATGAATTTGGCAAAATATGTGAAAGACCTGTACATGGAAAATTACAAAATGGTGTTGAGATAAAACTAAATAAATGCAGAATTATACCATGTACATGGATTGGAAGTTTCAATACTATTATAATATCAGTTCTCCTATTTGTAGATTTAGTGTTATCTAGTTGCAAAATCACAGTGGATTTTTTTTTTTTTGTTAGAAGTTGACAGGTTAATTCTAAATATATTTGAAGTACAAATGAGTATAGAGTTTTCAAGAGTTATACTAAAATTTCCATGAAACTCACTAAAAATGAAAAATTAAAATGTGAATATTTTAACTGATTAATCACACATATGTATGATTACATATTTAAAAGAAATTAAACAGTTTTATATATGTATGTATATGATATATATTTATATATATATAATTTTTATTGAAGGTAGATTTGCCAACATATAGAATAACACCCAGTACTCATCCTGTTCATTAAGTGCCCCCTCAGTGCCTGTCACCCAATCAACCCATCCCCCGCCCACCTCCCCTTCCACCACCCTTTGTTTGTTTCCCAGAATTAGGAGTCTCTCATGTTGTAATAAATATGTTACAACTGATTAGTGCATGTGGATCTACTTATTTCTTTTTTATGTCTATATAATTTTTGAATAATTTGATATAATTGTATTTTACTTACTCATTCCTCTTTTGATGAGCAATTAGCTTCTTTGCAATGTATGCTAACAGGGTTATAATAAACATTTTGAAATATTACCTCCACAAATACATGGTAGCTGAAGCTTCAAGTGATTTTAAATTTTATATCTAGTGAAGTAGATTTTTCAGCATGAAAAATATAGAAATATTTTTTATGTATGCTAGTTTCACAAAATATGCTATCCACGTGCCATGCTATAAGAATAATTTTAAAAATAGTTAAAATAAAAACGTAGGGATACCTGGGTGGCTCAGTGGTTGAGTGGCTGCCTTCAGCTCAAGGTATGATCCTGGAGTCCCAGGATTGAGTCCCACATCAGGCTCCTTTCATGGAGCCTGCTTTTCCATCTGCTTAAGTCTCTGCCTCTCTATTTCTCTGTGTCTCTCATGAATAAATAAAAGAATAAAATCTTTTTTAAAAAATGAGAAAAGTACAACTTATTATACATTTTAAGACCACTTATAATTCTTTTAAACTAATTAAGGAATTAAATTATTTAATATTAAGTTAACAGCAACAATACTAGAAACAGAATTAATTTAGCAACTTCTTGGTAAACAATGAATGGGAGAATTTGTTCTTAATATTTAAAAATTGCCTCAAACCAAAAATAAGGTATGGATCATAATGAGTAGTAAACTTTAGAATCATCTCCATTAAGTTCAATAGAAGAATGGCATTTTGTAGATACCTGGGTGATGCAGTTGATTGGGCATCTGACTCTTGATTTTGGTTCAGGTCGTGATCTGGGCTTTGGGGTCATTCCCTGAGTTGAGTGCCCGCTTAGCAAGAACTCTGCTTGTCCCTCTTCCTGTATCCCCTCAACCCCGACAGTATGCTCACACACACACTCCCTCTCTCTCAAATAAACATTTTTTTTAAAAATGATATTTTTATCTTTTAGCATTGGTAGTTGATATATATTCAGTAAAATAGAAAACCAAGGTATAAGGTAAAATAGAAAAGGTAAAATAGAAAACCAAGGTCAATAGAAGATGTAACATCATCTTTATTACTGACAAGCTGATGCTAAATAATATGCTGAATCTGCAAGAATTGGCCTTCTTAATAATAATGAATTTAAGAATTAAGGAGACTTAAAACATATAATAGTGCTGGATCTCTGCAGGCTTTCCAATGTGATGGCCTGCCCCTGTAAATGATAGTGTCAAGGATCACCGCAGAACATACTTTCTCTATAGGAAGTTCATTTTCGAGAAGCAGTGGAGAGAGAAGTCTGGGATAATTGAGTCAGGTTTCACTTTGCCAAATCCTCAGGCAGATTAAGTTACTCCTCTTCAAGTAAGCTTAACAGATAAAAAAGGGAAAGAAGGGCAATAATGATGGACTTCTTCCACTCGGAGGAAACATGAGAATGTGGTGGAGAAACATTCTAACCAACAGTAAACAAGCATAGGATTACAAGCAATGAATTTATATAGGCTAGATGTGAAGACATCCAGGAGATTTAGAGGAAAAAAAATAAATAATTGGATTAACTGTTAAGAATTAATCTAGTGTTTCTCTAGGAAAAGCCCGTATTATACAGCTATTGCATCTCCACAGATAGAATAGAATATTGCATTCGGTTAAATCTGCTGCATATCTGGTTTGGCATTTAGTCTGTAATCTCAGAAGAGTGACCATCTTTCTGCTTACATGTTCTGGCTGCAGAATAGTGTGAATTTGGCTCTAGTTCAGCACCTAAGATAGAAGATAGAATCATGAAGCAATTCTGTTAAACTGTTCTCCAATTTTGAATTATTTCACTCTTCAATTTAGTAATTGCATAAAGTAGTACATTTTAATACAAGTATCATTTTAAAATATGTGCACATACTTTTCTCCCCCTTTGCCTTACTGTCGTGCTGTAAAATAAACTTACAGGGCTTAGTCCTATATTTAAACTGAATGATAGTCTTGCTTGAGTAGAGGAAAACAATTAGGGTTATAAAACCAGTCAGTGGAAAAATTAGTGGATTTTGAACATTATAATTCTTGATGGAAAGTTCAAGATAATTCATGTCGGCTAGTCAGAACACTTAAAAATATTGAGAAATAAATGCATCTGATTGAACAGGAGTCCTACTTCATTGACTGAATGAGGAAAAGAAAGCAATCAATGCTAAGATCCTTACGCGGTCGTGGGAGTTGTTGACTATTCTGCCTCCAACTTGGGAAATAGATCTAATTAAGGGAAGTTTGCCTTAACGATTTGCCTTAGGATCACAATTAGCAGACACTCTGGGGACTGCTGCTTCTACTTAGGGTCCTCCAATTTGACTATACTGTTCTCCAATATCGGAAATTAATGAAAGCTTCATGAAAGAGATATATTGTCTGCCCTAGTGAATCAGTCCCTCTTAAGACTACAATTTCCTTAATCATGTTAAGTGTTGCTCTACAACTCATAAGGAAAAGTTTCCAAATACTTATCTTTTTGTATGAAATATGACCTTTTCATTTTAGATTATGACAGATGGCAGCTGTCTGTAATAGCCAATGTGAAAATAAGTGATTGTCTAGAGATTCATTCTTTACTCAAAAATTTTTGACAGCCAACTCTGCAAACTGATTTTTCATTATAAGGACAACAGGATTCTCAACAAAGTTATGTTTCAAATAGTAATGTGTGTTATATAGTAGTATTTTATAGTTTTATGGCAGAAAACAAGCATTGTATCAGGCAGTTTATAAATGGCTCCTAATAATGCCCACTTCCGGGCATTCAAACCCTTTGTAATCTACTCTCCATGAACATTGCCTGAAGCTACTAATCTGTTTTTATAAACAGAATAAGGCAAAAGTGAGAGAATGTCAATTCTAAGATAAGGCTATTAGAGACTGCGATTCCCATCCTGCGGATGCTCTCTAGATCTTGTCAACTTGCTCACTATAGTGAAGCAAACTGGTATATTATGAATTGCCCTGTGATCCTGTGAAGTTGCCCACGAGGCAAGGGACTGAGGTTTTCATCCAACAATGACCAGTGAGGAACTGAGTTACTCTTATAGTCCATAAGGAATTGATTCTTGCCAAAAACCACATGAGTGAGCTTTGAAATCAGATCCTTCTCTGGTTGAGTCATTAGATGTCTACCTTCCCCAAAACTTGATTGCAGTGTTGGAGGAGATTTTTTAGAAAGAACAATAAAATTTGAACCCGAATTTCTGATCCACAAAAATTACGAGGAATAAGTGTTATTTTAAGCCATCAGCTTATAGGGTAATTTGTTAGGCAGCAGTAGATAACCAATGCAAACATACATGCCTAATATTGTTTAAACTAGAGAGATTGACCCAACAATGAAAGAAAGCTGGTATGACTAGCATTACCAAAAATGTCTCAGAATTATTGGATTCAAGCAGCTATACTAAATTTTTTTTTTTTTTTTTTTTTTTTTTTTTGAGAGAGAGAGTGTGAGCAAGTGCATGCACACCAGCAGGAGGAGGGTCAGAGAAGAAATAGGCTCTTCACTGAGGAGTGAGCCTGATATGGAGGCTCAATCCCAGGACCCTGAGCCAAAGGCAGACACTTAACCAACTGAGCTAGTGTTGCTTTTTTTATTGTATATGAAACTATCATATTGTATAAACTAGGGTGTGCTTGTATCTTTATATGAATATGGAACTTTAGTAAAATTCACATAACTGCCTTGCCATATAATAATATTAAGAGTTTGAAGATAGTAAAAAAAATCAAATAACCAGAAATTTTTTGAATTAAAGAGACTCCTTAAATATGCAAATGAAAATTTTGGTATTCAATAGAAAATGATTTATAACTATTTTAAAAATAAATTAAATCTGATTCTTCATATTAAAGGTATAAATAAGTCTGTTGTCTCTACTTTATGCTGGAAATCTTTGGCCCAGTTCACCTTTTATTTAAAAGGACTTTATTTTTAAAGCAGTTTCAGGTTCATAGAAAAACTGAGTGGAAAAACACAGAGATTCTTCACATACCTCCTGACCCTCACTCAGGTATGTAGCCTCCTAGACAAACATCCCCTGGATATAATAGAGTGATGTATTTGTTACAATTGATGAATCTAGGTTGATACATTACTATCACCCAAAGTCCATAGTTCACATGAGGAGTCACTCTAATGTAATATAGAGTATTGTACATTCTATGGATTTGAACAAATAAATGACATATGTTCACCATTATAGTATCATAAAGTAGTTTTACTTCCCTAAAAATCATCTGTGTCACATCAATTCATCACTTCCTTTCCCCAACCCCTGGCAACCACTGATCTTTTTATTGTCTCCATAGTTTTGCTTTATCCAAATGTCATAATTAAAATTATACAATATGTAGCATTTTCAGACAATCTGCTTTTATTTAATAATATTCATTTAAAGTTCCTCCTTGTCTTTTCATGGCTTGACAGCTAAATTTTTTTTTTAATGCTGAATAATTAATGTTCCGTTATCTGGGTATACCACAGTTTATTTGTCTGTTCACCTACTGAAAGACATCTTGTTTGCTTCTGACTTTTGGGAGTTATGAATAAAGTTGCAATAGGCATCTGTGTGAAGATTTTATGTGGATATAAATTTTCAAATTATTTGGGTAAATACTGAGGAATCTCATTGTTGTATTGTATGATATGGTGATTAATTTGTATGTGTCAATTTGACTAAGCTAAGGAACACCTGGGTATCTGGTAAAATAGTCTTTCTGGGTGGGCCTGTGAAGGTATATCTGAAAGGACTTAGTATATGAATCATTAGATTGAGTAAAGAAGAAAGCTCTCACCAGTGTGGGTGAGCATCATCCATTCTCTTGAGGATCTGAGTAGAACCAAAAGGTGGAGGAAGAATGAAATTACCCTCTTTGCTTAAGCTGAGATGTCCATTTTTCCTACACTGAGACATCAGTGCTCCTGTTGTGCTTCCAGACTGATTGGGAATTATACCAATGTCTCTATTCTCAGGCCTTCAGACCTGGGCTAGATTATACCAACTGTCTTCCTAATTCTCCTGCTTGCAAAGACAGATCATGAGACTTCTCAACTTCAATAGCCATGTAAGATAATTTATATAAATTTCCCCTTTCTTTCTTTTTCTTTCTTTTCTTTCTTTCTTTCTTTCTCTTTCTTTCTTTCTTTCTTTCTTTCTTTCTTTCTTTCTTTCTTTCTTTCTTTCTTCTTTCTTTCTTTCTTTCTTTCTTTCTTTCTTTCTTTCTTTCTTTCTCTTCTTTCTTTTCTTTCTTTCTTTCTTTCTTCTTTCTTTCTTTCTTTCTCTTTCTTTCTTTCTTTCTTTCTTTCTTTCTTTCTTTCTTTCTTTCTTTCTTTCTTCTTTCTCTTCTTCTTCTTCTTCTTCTTCTTCTTCTTCTTCTTCTTCTTCTTCTTCTTCCTTCTCCTCCCTTTCTTCTTCTTTCTTCTTTCTTTCTTTCTTTCTTTCTTTCTTTCTTTTCTTTCTTTCTTTTCTTCTTTCTTCTTTTTCTTTCTTTTTTCTTCCTTCCTTCTTTCTATATATCTGTCATCTTTTTATATCTTTTTGGTTCTGTTTCTTTGGCAAACACTAATCAGTTTTGGTACCAAGAGTGTTTTTAGAGAAACAGAATTTTAAGGATGAGTTTCTGAATTGGTTCTGAGGTTTCAATTTCTGGAATTGGCTTTCTGATCTGCCTAGATATAAAGATGCAAATGATTCAAGTTCAAGTAATAAAAAGAACACTGATAGTCCATGATGCCAACTGTTAAAGATATGCAAAAATCTGCATTTGATCCTTCTAATCAGCCATTTATAAAGAACGAAGAACTAAGTGACTAGGTATATGAAAGTTTCAAACATTTTTGGAAAACTAAGAAAACATAATTATGTTGACCTGTGGCTTCTTTTTTTAATATTTTATTTATTTATTTATTCATGAGAGACACAGAGTGAGAGAGAGAGAGAGGCAGTGACACAGGCAGAGGGAGAAGCAGGCTCCATGCAGGGAGCCTGACATGGGACTCGATCCAGGGTCTCCAGAATCACAACCTGGATCTGAAGGTGGCACGAAACCACTGAGCCACACGGACTGCCCTGGCCTGTGGCTTCTAATGTCACTGGACATAGTGTTGAAAGAAATAAGATGAGCTCAGGAATTCTACTTCCCAGTATAAGTACTGCATAGATGAATGAAAAGCTTCTAGATGTGCCCAATAAGGTCTTGTCTCCACTAGATACAGGGCTGAAATGTCTGAAAATCAAACTCAAAATTTCATTCTCCAATTGGCTGAATTATAACAAAAATTGAACTCCCAGCCTCAGAAGGTTTCCTCTGTTAAAGTGAGGATATTGATTGGGAAGGAATGAAATCCTACAAATTGGGATGGGGACTTTGGGAAGACTTTGAGATCTTTAGTTATTCTCCTTCTCCTTCCCCTCTCCTCCTCCTCCTCCTCCTCCTCCCTCTCTCTCTCTCTCTCTGTCTCTGTCTCTCTCTTTTTCTTTTTCACAGTGGTAGAGGTCTTCCTTTCCCAGTAGAAGTGGCCCTTTCAACCCCAGTGGTATGAGCCTTTTCACATAAGCTGAATGAATTTACCCTGAATTGCCCGAGGTAGTAATAATAATGGCCTCTCTTGAGGCAGTTGCCATGAAAACAATGCTGATATTTTTCAGGACTTACTCCCACCTCCCTGCACTTCTATACTTTTAACTAAATGTAAATCCCAGCAGACCACTAAAGCAAAGTATGACACATGATGACATTCACCACACTCCAAAAGAAATACTCAAATTTTCTAATTTATACAAAAAGACATCTGAGGAAAGTGTTGGAGGTAGATACTAAGGGCATGGGATATTGATGGAAGGACTATAAAGTTGGATCAGACTGAATATATTGACATGGGCCCAGTAAATAGAAATTATTCTTTAAAGTTGCATCTTGCAGAAATAGAAAGGACTCTACCATTTTGGTTGGTTGAATGTGGACCAAAACATGAGAGTCTTGGAAATGCCAGATCTCCCTTGGTTTAACATAGAGGAAAGGATTCAGAGGGTTAGAGAGATTGAAATATTAAAGTGGATTTGTCATTTAAGATCTATTCACTCATACTGGAAGGATTCAGAAGCTATACCCTTCACTAATACTTGAGAGATAAATATGTGAGGAAGTCCCAGGATCCTTGAAGAGCTTCATGATCATCTGTCCAATTAGTCAGATCTTAAAGTGGAAGCTGTAGCCACTCAACTGATAACCTAAATGATTGCTATTTATTTTAAATTTTTTAAAAGTGTTTTATGGCCTAGAATGTGGTCTACCTTAGTAGATGCTCCAAGTGAGCTTGAGACGAATGTATATTTTGCTATTGTTAGATGAAGTAGTCTATATATTACAATCTAAGTCAATTATACCCAGTTGATAGATGGTAGTGTTGAGTTCAACCATTTCCTTACTGATTGATTTTCTGCCTGCTGGATCTGTCCATATCTGAGAGAGAAGTTTTGAAGTCTCCAAATATGGTAGTGAATTCCTCTTTTCCTCCTTACATTCCTATTAGTTTTTGCTTCAAGTAGATGACACTGTATTGTTTGGCACATACACATTAAGGATTGTCATGTGTTCCTGGAGAATTATACCCTTTATCATTATGTAATGCATTTCTTGCTTTGAAATTGTCTTTGTCTGAAACGATTACAGCTTTTCCTGTTTCTTTGTATTTGTGTTTGTATTTGTGTCCTTAATTCATTTCCTTTTAATCTGTGTCTTTATATTTAAAGTGGGTTTCTGGTAGACAGCATATAGGTGGATCTTAATTCCTAATCCATTATGACAATTTCTGTCTTCCAATCCATGCATTTAAACTATTGACGTTCAAGATGATTATTGATAAATTGGAATAATATCTTCCATATTCATTACTGTCTTCAATTTGCTGTTTTTGTTCTTATTTTTATTTTCCATTCCCTTTCTGCTTTTGGTGGTTTTAATTGAATACTTTTTAGGAGTCCAATTTTTCCTACTTTTTTAAACATTTACATTGTATTTTTTCCTTTTTAACTTTTTTTAGTGGTTGCCCTAAAATTTACAATCTATATGCTTTTACAATTAATCTAGATCTTCTGTCAAATAATACTATATTACTACCCAGGTAGTGTCAGTACCTTATAATAACTATATAACCCTAATTTTTTCCTCTTGTCCCTTTGTCTCTTGTATCATTGCTGTCATTTATTCTTATACATAAGCATGCATAGATACACACACACGCACACCCACACACCCACATAAGCATACATAATTGAATACATTGTTCTTATTATTTTTTTTTAAATATACTGGGATGCCTGAGTGGCTCAGTGGTTGAGCATCTGCCTTTGGCTCAGGGCGTGATCCAAGAGTCCAGGGATCAAGTCCCACTTTAGGCCCTCTGCATGGAGCCTGCTTCTCCCTCTGCCTATGTCTCTGCCTCTCCCTGTGTCTCTCATGAATAAATAAATAAACTCTTAAAAAATTAAGAATCTACTATTATCTGCTAGATCAATTAAGAGTAAGAAAATTAAAAAAAAATTACTTTACTTTCTCTTACATCCTCTCAGATATTCTTCCTTTTTGTGTTGTTTTGTTTTATTAAAAAAAAAATAGGAGAACAAAGCCAGACTTAATCTATTACTAGTGATAAATTTGATTTAATAAATTGGGGGAAGATGGATTTTGGAGAACTTTGCTTTGAAGGGTAATACGTTTTTATTTTATCCTGAGGTCAGTACAGTCATTGAAGATTTTATCAAAGAGATAAAATATTGAAAATAGCGTTTGTTCTTCCTGCCTTTATATAGACCCAAGTTCCTAACTTTTATTACTTTTCTTCTCTCTAAAGAACTTCTTTTAGCATTTTTTTTTGTAAGACAGATCAGTGGCAACAGATTCTCTCAATATTTGTCTTTTTGTCTTATCCACTTTTTGTTAAGATTTTATTTATTTATTTAAGATAGAGAGAGCATGTGAGTGGGGAAGCGGGGTGAAGGAGGGAAAGAGAGAGAATCTCAATCATACTCCATGCTGAGCAGTGAGCAAGATCTCATGACCCTGAGATCATGACCTGAGCCAAAAGCAATCATTGGACACTTAACCAACTGAGCCACAAAGCACCCCAGTGTTTTCTCCACTTTTGAAGAATATTTTCTCAGGATACAGAATTCTAGGTTAGTGGATTTATTCTCAATACTTTATATATATCACTCCATTTTACTTGTTTCTAATGACTTAGGCAGGTGTGAGGAATTCTAGTCAAGTACTTTATAGGCTCTCCTTTACTTAGTATTTGTCTGAATTTCCCCCAAAATGATTAGATAAGGGAGATGTGGCTTTTTGGGAGGGCAAAAGACCACAAAGTAAAGTGTAATTCTATAACATCCTATCATATTAACTATGATTGCAGCCTGAGGAGCCTATTAACTTCCTCCCCTCCAAATTACTTTTTTTCTCTCCGTTTCCATGCTATACTCTTTGGAAGGAAGTCCCTATCCATAGCACACAGTTAAAAGGAGAGTTATGAGGCACTTGGGTAGCTAGTTGAGCATCTGACTTTTGATTTCAGCTCAGGTCATGATCTCAGTCATGAGATTGATCCCCAGGTCAGGCTCCATGCTGAGTGGAGAGTCTACTTGAGATTCTTTACCTCTCTCTCTGCCACCTTCCAAAAATAAATAAATAAATAAATAAATCTTTAAAAACAAAAGAGAGAATTATATTCTATGTCCTTAAGGACAGAGTATTTACATAAATTATTTGGAATTCATTTTCATATCAGTTGGATAAATTCTAGAAGCATGATTGCTGAATCATGTGGTAAGACTGTTTAACTTTGTAAATGTGATGGTTAAAATTTATGTTTAAACTTGGCTATACTACTGTGCTCAATTATTTGGTCAAATACTAATATAGATGCTGTGAAAGCATTTTGTAGATGTGATTGATATCTATAGTCAGTTAACTTTAAACAAAGAAGATGAATCTTGTCTATGTGGGTGGGCCTCATCCAATCAGGTGAAGTTCTTATGAGCAAAACCAGATGCCTTGGAGAAGGAATTTTGCTTCAAGAGTAACATAAAAATCTTTTCTGAGTTTTTAGCCCACTGGCATACCTACAGATTTCAGACTTATCAGCCTCCACAGTAGCATAAACCAATTGCTTAAAGTAAATCTCATAATTCATACAACACATGCACTATTTAAAAAGTCTGCCCATCATTGTTATCTCTTCTTGTTTTGTTTTTTTTATATTCTGCACAATAATTTCATTTGCTTTTCTCAACTTTCATTAAAGCATGATTTGTTTTTATTTTGTTTTTAAAGATTTTATTTATTTATCATGAGAGGCCCAGAGAGAGAGCAGGGACATAGGCAGAGGGAGAAGCAGGCTTCCTGCATCGAGCCCGATGCGGGACTTGATCCCAGGATCCTGGAATTGTGACCTGAGTCCAAGGCAAATGCTCAACCACTGAGACTATCAGGTGCCACTGAAGCATGATTTGGGTGCTACATATTTATATTTTTGAGGTTTACATTCAATTGTTTTAAAAACCTATGGCATTTCTTGTAGTGTTCTGGGCCCTGTTCTCATTCTTTTGTTTCATTTTGCAACGATCCCTATCTGTATTTTTCTCTGTCTTTATACATATTTGATTAAATGTGATAAGATTCTATATTAGGTTTACTGGATGGGCAATATCTTAAATTAGAAGACTTCTTAGGAGATAGCGCAAGGAGGACTGACAAGTAGAATCCATCCCAAACAAGGTCACTGCATTTTGAAGTAGCTATTATTTATGGCATATGAAGAGCTGTTATAAATCTGACAGTTGTTTAGTTGAGAGAAGAAAGGAGATGTTGAAGAGATGTAACTGTCTAAATATTAGCAATGCTGTGGTTAGGAAAAATAAGATTTCTTTCTGGATGCAGCAAAGTACAGATTTCATCCCAAAGTATAAGAAAACCATGTTACAAAAAGATGTAATGTACACTGGTTTAAATTTCTGGGGAAGTTAATTCCCCACCATAGGGGTTCATATGCAGCTCAAATGACCTATTGCCAAAAGGCCTTTTGAAACTGATTCCTTATTTTGATGGATATTTGATTAGATGGTTTTTTCCTACTATGAGATTATATGTAAAAGGCAAAAGAAAAGATTAAGCAAAACTTGATTTTATAATTTATATGGGCTTACTATTTGAAAAGAGAGGCGTTTAAAAATTTATTTTTCTTTATTTAAAAACCCACATTTCCAAAATGCTAGAGTTTGATTCTAATGATACAGTTGATGAATGCAAATTGGATTCTAAAGTAATTATGCTTTCCAGTCCAATAATCATAAACAGCTTTAACAACTTTCCTTTTGCTCTAGATCAAAGTAAACTATATTTAAGTTGGCTATTTAGAAGTAAAAGGCATGCATAAAAATATATGTAGAGGAAAATAATGTCTTAAAATTGAAAATTTATTTATTAGGCAGAGGCAAATCATTTCAGGAGAACAAAATGTGTGGCTGTCAGAATATTTATAAAAGTATTAACTGTGCTTTTGCTTGTCTTTCAATCATCTCTTTCTAGTATATGAATTTTAAATTGCTACCTGAATTTCTAATCAAACCTATTATCTTCCTCTTTAAATTATAATATTGTCACCAGTTTTCTAAGGTAAGAGTATAATGTTTATTTTAATGACAGATTTAAAGTAAATAAAAATTATACATATCAGTGAACTAATTATTAGCAGAATATAGTTAAATTCTTTGTGTAGTACTTCCTTCCAATTTAGAAAGCATTTATCAAAGATATCTTATTTGAGGTTATCCTGTGAGGTATTACTTCTAGGTACCTCAAAATAATTTTCCTTTCGAGTCAATACCACAAGAGGCATTTTAGCTGTTCTTACCTGCGAAAGAAGCTTCCCCTCTTGCTCTGATTTCTACGTGTATATGGTTTCAAAAATGACTTCAGCAATGCTCTCATGGCCCTAACTGCGTCTGCATGCAATGAAAGCTACCCACACAATTTCCACTAAATATTACAAAATTTAGATTAGATTTAAGGGGAATCTGCATTATTCACTTTATGGGTAATTAAAGCTGCATCTGAACATGTGTGGTGTTTTTTGTTTTGCTTTAAATATATGTGTATTTATGTCCATTTTTATTTCTATTTCCTAAATAGTCAATTAAATGTATACTGCTATTCAGTATAAATACAAACACAAAATGTGGTTTAATTTGATTAGATATAGTTTCATATGTTTTCAAGTAAAGCTATAAAGCTATTAAGTATGTTTTATTAGTTATTAAAATTATTTTGACACAAAACATGCAGATGAGGAAATTTTAGGTTTCATTATGCATATATTACATGGATACTTTTGTAAGTCCCAGTGCTGTACCAGAGAAGATGCTAGAGTCTGAAGCATAGTAAGCAGTTAGCAAAAATATTTCTTTATGAATAAACCAGAATGAAGAAAATAAACCCCTTGATTACCAAATTGAATGTCACAAGTTCCATACACTAATATTTTGTATATTTTCATAGAAGAGTGCCTCAAATTCTCAATTACAGTTTATATGCTAGTGATAGGAAATTAACAAATTTAAATGGCAAGTGTTAGGGTCTTTAACAGTTTAGGAGAAGCAGAAATTATAAAGGGGGTCACGAGGTCAAGGTTTCAAAAGGGAGGTCGACTATAAGGAGATATGTAAAAACTCTGAAGGGTGGAAGCTGATATGGTTGAAAGATAGTTATTAATACTAACCTGCAAGATAGTTATTGATACTAACAAAATCTTAACATCATTGAATGGGAGATGGGGGACATTGAAGAGTCCTATGTATCTTTAGAGCTCCAGATTATTTCATTACATAAATGCTTAAATATAACAATGTTTATCAAACTGCATTAAAGTTGAATGTAGTACGTTTATGAATGTAGAAACATGTCTAGCAATTTATAAAAATGTATCTTTTAAAATATTTGCACCTGGTGGTAGAGTTCCTTTGCTTTTGAAGTTTTCACATGAAAAATCTCTTTTTTTCTTACAATGCTAGGAATGACAGATATGTATGTTTTATCACCTGCAAACTGTTCTTTATCCATTTTCCTCAGTGTTCAAGAAAAGTGATGTCTGTCATAAATACATATTAGTAATGCGAGTAGATAAAGACAAAGTAGGCAATTTGCATTTATTATTCTCTTTCAGTTCTAGGATACAAAATTATTTTGGCTTTGGGGAGTTTCACTAATGTTCATGATTTCATACCCATTAAATAAGTCAGAAGATATTATTTTTAATCATTAAAAATTTTTTTTTGAAGTCTGAGCACTTGAGATATCTGTATCCTAAACAAATTTAGTTTTTGCTTCTATACCACTGCACATATCTTAGCACACAATAATTACTGTTTTTTTATGATTTTATGTTTATTTCTTTTTGGACACTTATTGAGTATAGTTTACATGCCATAAAATTCACCAATATTAACCATAAACATAAATTATTCTAATAAATTTGTACAGTCAGGCACCCTTTGCCAAAAATCAGTTTAGAACATGTACAGTACCTCCAGGCTCCTTCATGACTGCTGCTCCCAGCCTTATCCCCAAACAGTTGTAATGTTGAGTATGTGTATATGTGAATGCTACATTTTCCCTTTTCTAGAAATTTTACAGGAATGAAATTACATAGCATGTAGTCTTTTGTATCTTTCTTTTTCTCAACATTATTTTTTGAGATTCATCCATGTTTTTGTGTGTTCAGAATTACTTGTGAGTACCCATATGCATCTCATTTTGTTCATTCTCTAGTTGAGATGAATTCTGTTTGTTACAGTTTTGAACTATTATGAATAATGTTGCTTTGAGAATTGGCATACAGGTTTTTCGGTGAACATATGTTTTTATTTCTCTTGCATATATTCCTTGGAGAGGAATTGCCAGGTCCTATGATAAGTGCATACTTTGCTTTAAACACACACACCAGCTACCGCACTATCCATTTTATATCCCCAATAGCAATTTTTGAGAGATCCAGTTTTTCCGTGTGTACTCCCTGACACATGGCAAAATCAATCCTTATTTTAGGCATTTTTGTAGGCATGCAGTGGTATCATACTGTGGTTTTAATTTCCATTTTCCCAATAACTGGCCCTTCTGAGCATCTTTTTCATGTTATGTGCTCTCTCAGCCTCTTTTTTGGTTATGTGTCAATTTAAATGGTTGCCTATTCCTTTTTTGGGTTGTTTGTCTTAACATTGAGTAGTAAGAATTTTTAATGTATTTTTGATATAAGTGCTTTATGAGATGTATAGTTTGAAAACTTTTCTCTCAGTCTGTGGCTTGCATATTTATTTTATTAATTATATCCTTTTAAGATCAAGCATTGTTAATTTCAATGGCTATTATTTTGACATTTAATTTTTCTTTTAGCATTTTCATTATTTGTTACTATCTTTTCATGATTTCCCTTTTATAGTTCCAGATTTTGTTTCTATTTAAGAAAGTTTTGCCTAACTCCAAAACACACAAATATTATCCTGTTTTGTTCTTAAGTTTTATAATTTCAGTTATTGCATTTTATGGCTGTGATACATTAAAAGGTAATTAATTTTATATAGTGTGTGAAAAGCTAAGATTCTTTTTTGTTGTTGTTATTTAACGTAACTCATTGTTCAGCCACCACTTATTAAAAATGTTGTGCTTTCCCTATTGAATTTCCTTGGCACTTTTATGGATAATCAATTGGCCATATGTCTTTGGGTCAATATCTGACTCTCTTACTATGTTTTATCTTATTCTTATTATATATAAGAATATATGTCTATCCTTATACTAATACCACACTGTCTTAATCACTACAAATCCCCAAAGCTTTATAATACATTTTGAAATCATGTAATATTAGTTTTCCAACTTTGTACTGCTTTTCCAAATTTGTATTGGACGGTTACTGTAGATGCTTTGGATTTCCAAATAAGTAACAAAATCAGTGGGCGAGCCTGGGTGGCTCAGTTGATTAAGTGTCTGCCTTCTGCTAAGGTCATGATCCCAGGATTCTGGGATCAATCCCTGCATTGGAAGTCTGCTTCTCCCTCTCTCTCTGCTTCTCTCTTACTCTTTCTCTCTCTCAAATAAATAAAATCTAAATCAATCAATCAATCCATATATAAGTAACAAAATCAGTGTTCACTTTCTCAATAAAATCCACGATTATCTCTTAGATAGAGACTTTTTAATCTGTATATAAATTTAGAGAAAATTACACTTTTAACAAGAGTGAGTATCCAGTACATGAAAAGAGTATGATTGATCACTTCTTTAAATTTTCTTTACTTTTTCTTCTCTTAGCAATGGTTAATTTTTTATAATTACATTTTTTATTCTTTATAAATTATTTTTTGGTAAAATTTCATTTTTGAATTGTTAGCTATATATAGAAGTATTTGGTTTTACATATTATTTTGTATCCTGTGACTACTAAATTCATCTGTATTTAAGTGACTCTTTGTAGAGTCCTTAGGATTTTCTACACACAACATTATACCAACTGTGAATGAAGATAGTTTTCCTTTTTCTTTTTTTCAGTTGTATTACTTTTAATTCTCTCTTTCTCTCCCCCCCCCCTTTTTCTGTTTATTTTATTGGCTAGAAACTCCTTTCAAATGTTGTAAGAGCAGATTTTCTTGCCTTGTTCCTACTCTTAGCTTTTTAGTGGTTTCCATGATATTTATAAATATATTCTTAACTTATCATAATTTATTTCATGTTATTATTGACTTACATTGGTTGAAATATAACAATTTTGTCTCAGAATAGCTCCACTTCCTTGCCTGTTCTTTCTGCTGATGTGTGTGTGTCACAGTACATGTGCACATGTTTGTGTGTGTGTGCACTCTTCGGTTTAAACAATCATGGATTTTAGAAGTCAAGAGAAAAATAAAATAATATATATTCATATTTGATCATTGCCCTTATGCTTACCATTTCTAGTGCTTTTTATTTCGTCCTGGCTAGCTGAGTCAGGTATCTAGTGTCCTTTCCTCTCAGTCTGAAGAACTTTCTTTTCTATTTTCTGTAGAGCAGATGTTACATTCTCTGAGTTTATTATTTCTAAAATCAAGAACTATATTTTGCTTTAATTTTTGAAAGATAATTTTGCTGAATATAAAATTGGTTGACATTTGGTATTATTGTGTGTGTTTGTGACAAGCTGTATTGTTCTCAACTTGTCATTTCACTTTCTTTTTTTTAATAAATTTATTTTTTATTGGTGTTCAATTTGTCAACATATAGAATAACACCCAGTGCTCATTCCGTCAAGTGCCCACCTCAGTGCCCGTTACCCAGTCACCCCCACCCCCGCCCACCTCCCCTTCCACCACCCCTAGTTCGTTTCCCAGAGTTAGGAGTCTTTCATGTTCTGTCTCCTTTTCTGATATTTCCCACTTATTTTTTCTCCTTTCCCCTTTATTCCCTTTCACTATTTTTTATATTCCCCAAATGAATGAGACCCTATGATGTTTGTCCTTCTCGGATTGACTTATTTCACTTTCTGTTCTTTGTTGTTTCTGATGAGAGATTAGCCATCAATAAGTTTTTGTTCTCTATATGTGTGGGTCCATTGTTCTCTACTTTCTTGTTGCTCTTAAGATTTTCAGTGTGGAGGCACCTGGGTGACTCAGTAGTTGAGCGCCTGCCTTTGGTGCAGGTCCAGATCCTGGGGTCCTGGGATTGAGTGCTATATCATGCTCCCCACAGGGAGCCTGCTTCTCCCTCTGCCTGTGTCTCTGCCTCTCTCTGTGTGTCTCTCACGAATAAATAAATAAAATCTTAAAAAAAGAAGATTTTCGGTTTGGTCTTGGCCTTCAGCAGTTTAATTATGGGTGGTCTATATCTAATTTTCTTTACTTAGATTCTTCATGGATTTTATCAAGCTTGTTGGATTTATAAAGTAAGGGTTTTCTACAAATTTGGATTTTACAGTTATTATTTTTCTTTCTGGTACAATAATCCATGTATTTGATTGCGTAATATTGTTCCACGGTTCTATGTGTCTTCATTCACTTTTCTTCCAATCTTTGTTTCTCTCTGATTTGATATTAAATAATTAATAGTAATATATCTTCAATTCAGTGATTCTTTCACCTGCCATCTCCAAAATGCTGTTTAACACATGTAGTGAAGTTTCATTTTAATTACTATGCATTTTGACTCTACAATATTGTTCTATAATTCTTAACATATTTCCATTAGTGTTAAAATATTTTTTAAAAACTATTTAAAAATATTTAACATAGTTGCTTCAAATTTAAACATGTGGCTCAATCCAACACACATCCCTGCATCAGATCAGTTCCTATTGACTATTGCTGTTTTTCTTCTTGAGTATGAGTGACCTCATAATTATTGTTCTTTGGTCTTCTAGTTGAAAACTATGGATTGTATATTGTACTTTGTAGAGACTCTGTCTTCTGTTTAATTTTTTTTCAATTTCCTGATTTTTATTTGCATGGACTCAAACAACAGAATATCTCCCTCATCCTGTGTACTCACTGATATCCCTATCTGATTTTTGTTTTAAGCCTAGTTCCCTAATGTCCACTGTGCCTCATTTCTGCACACAGATGTTAGCCACCTGAAGTCCATAAGGGCTGGTTATGGAGCTGTATCTAGGTTGAGGAACACGTTCAAAGTTGAGCAAATTGTGTAGTCTACTTGAATTTTACTTCACGGGGCTCTCAGGCCTTACTCATATGGCAAAAAGGCCACAGACTTGCTTTAATTCCTATCTGATGTAGTAAAAACTCTTCTAGGGTAAACACTTCTAGATTAATTGTTTACTTTCTTCCCCCGAACACTCTGAAAAGTCACTTGCGGACAGTTTAGTCTAGTTTTATATTTGTTTTCTGTAGAAGAAAATTGTTCAGCTATCTTTATGCTACAATTAGAAGAAGTAGCTCCCTAATTAAAGATTTTAATCAATGCACTGAAAATATTTTGAAGAGAGCAGCAACATATTTTTATTTATAGATCTTCTGGGCTACAGAAAGTATGCTGTTCACAAATACTAAATAACACTATATTAATAGATTACTGTGATTTCCATGCCTTAATCTTTGTTTTGGTACCAAAAAAAAATAATTAATAGAAATTAATTCTATTAAATAGAATTTCAAAATTGCTTCATTGGGACTGTGAAATTTTTGCTTCCATTGTGCTCTCTTCAAATTATCTAAATACTTTTCCTTTGAACCTGTTTTTAAAATATTGTAATATGATGAGATTTCTTTACTTTTCTATAATATTGTACCAAAAAAAGTCCTCATTGTTTTGACATAAGAAAATGTCTTTTAATTCCTTGATTTGTTGGTCCTATGGGGTGTGGTATATAAAGATAACATCTTTTCCCACTGTGTGTTTATAGCCAGGAACATATAAATTAAATGTAAATCAATCTATTTCCTAAGTATTCTGAAGAAATTTCCATAAATATTTTTAATATTTTACTGCTTGGCAACTTGATGGTGTCAGGAAAATTTCCCTTAGATCTTCAAGAGATTTCTCAAATTTTAGGTTTACTGCCTTTTGCCATAATACCAGTCTATATGTTGAGTGGTTTCCATCGTTGAATTAGAGTTAATGTATTGCAAATCATATTTGCCTTACTCTCATAAGCTGTTATTCCCCTAAAATATTTTTTGGAAACAAAATTATCAAAACCTCAAATTAATTTTTTTCTATCTGTGCTTTTTTTCTTTAAGTTATGCAATGAAAGGAATATTTGAAACTGTTTTAAAAACAGGGACACGATACAAGTATTAAAATTAAAACTACCCTTGATTCTCCCATGAAAGGATCTTTCCAGTGAAATAATAACTTGTGTGTGTTGAGCCAATATTGGTCTATGAGAAATAGTTTCTCAGATGCCATGTTTCAGCTGTGATTAGATCATAGCCCCAAGGAATTTGACTATATTTTTCTTTCACCAGCATAGAGAATAGAATAGTTATAATCTTTGTAGAAATCTCTGAGACATTAAGAACTTAATCTTAGAGAACTAAAAGCAATCTGGGACCCCAGGGTTATCTAAAGATACATTCTCAGAGAAAATATTATGCTTTCACTGTTAAAGAAGCTGATTATTTAGATAACTTTTTATTTTTGTATATTAATTTTATTTGGAGACTTCAACATTAACTTATCACTCATTTTAAGCACAGAAATTAATTGGAAATAAAACATCCTTCCCAAATCCATTTTAAAAAGCTGTCTGTGTTTCTTATTCTAACTTGTTATTCCCAAAATGTTAGATTGATCAATTTAATAAAAATCCTAGTGACTGATCAATTTTTAAACCTACCTTTCAACTGATCTTTAAGCCTTTATGTAAATGAGCTCGCTAGATATCTTTTTCTCAATGTCCTGTAGGAATCTCAAGCTCATGATATAAAATGCCTCTTTCATGAACTATTAATGCCTAAGAGACCCATTCTCAAATTCTCACTTCCAATTTATTTTTCCCATTCACTTCAGAATTATCTATTTAAAGCACAAATCTGAGTATCCCTAGCACAATCAGGCTGGTAACAATTCCTTGGACATCGTATGTTCTTTCGTATCCCCAGTCTTTTATGGTGCTACTTCTATCTCTACATCCTTTTTTTTTCTTTTGTGTACCAGAAAACATCTGTTATTCAAGACCCAGTTCAAATGTCACCTCATCTGAGATACTGTATTATTTATGTTCTTTAAGTTTGCAAGAAAGAGACACCCTTATATTACTTTCGACAAAGTTAGTTTATGGTAGGCTTATATGGAGAGTTGGGGGCATCAGTTATTTATATGGATAGTTACTCTGAATCTCACTGCTTCCACATAAAAAGTATTTGGTTAATGAATGATGTTATTAGCTTTTTTTAGAATCATAAAACATTTGATATATTTTCCTGTATCTCAATTTTTATAAATCCCACTCTAGGTTAATGTAGGGTAGTTTATATAGAAATAACAATTAAAATTACACATTAAAATTACAAATCAAAGAATAGTAGTTTATTCTTATGTAATATACATTTCAGGATGCTTGAGGAACGAAAGTCCATATTACATTAATTTTCCCCACACATTCGTGTCCTCATTCAGTAACTATTTCTTGAATTTCTGCTTCAGGTTGAAGAAAGATGTTTTGGGGAGGGAAACATGGAAAATCTTAAGTGCAGACTGCCAAAACACAGTAACTGAGCCCTGACTTTATGTAGATTTAACTGACTTCCTTGATGTATTGGTTAGGATTTGACCAGGGAAGTATACACGTATGAGTAATATGAAACACAGGGTTTACTATAGTGATAAAATTACGTAATCATGGAGGCTGTTAAAGAATTCTAAGGAAGGCTTATACCACTATGTCTGCTGAGCCAAATGTTGCTATACGTAAGTCTGAATAGAGACAGGTAGGGAAAAGCTTGACCTGAATATTGCAACTGGGTGGACAAATTGAAGCATGTACAGGTCTTTAAGTGCCTCAAACCTCAGAAATGTTAGATACTTGCAGAAGTTGCTGGTACCCACCACAGGACGGTGCGTGTGCCTGACCCATGACTCGGAGCGGCTGACATAGGAAAGTTGATGAGAGCTAGCATATAGCTGCCAGCCCAGTAGGGTGATTCAGTGTATGTATTGGCAACTTGTGAAAGCTCTAGCAGAGCTCAGATCACCATAAGGACCTTCAGAATGATTCATGCTTCTTTTGCAGCTTCAAACTTGCAAAAAATTTCTCTTGTGCCCATACTTTAACCTAGAATCACAAAGGGCAGGGAATTCTGGGAAAAGTTGTTTGGGTATAGCTAAATTGTCAGTATAAAATTATATCAACTGGGTTCCTTTCTCTAGATGCTGGTTAAAACATACTCAGTTTATTGTAGGTGACATTTTTTATGGTTTCTAGTGTTTGAATTTTCCTCCAAATATTTCAAAACAGAGGTGTGAAATGTGGTGTTTTAAAAACAGATACTTAATTTCTCTTTGAGTTATGATTCTTCTGTTTATCATCTTTTATCAGCAAACTAAAAAATAAGGTTTTTCTCATATCAGGATCCATTGTTTTTCTTATATATCAATTTCTCTGCCTATTAGGAGCTATTGAGCAGCTTAACCTTGCAAAAACATATGTCTGTTCAAAATTACATGATGGGTTCAAATATATGCAGAGTTTAATCAGTGTTTAGTGCCACTTTAAATGTAGTATTAAATTCCACACTTATATTTTCTGATACCAAATAAGCAAAAACATCATTTACCTTTATTATCCAGATCAGGAGGATTATGCATGTTTTAGTAAAGATATTATATTATTTAAGGATGGAACAGAATGAGCATAATCTGATAAAACGTTAATATTATAACCAATTATTGTTCATGCATATATATGTATTTATGTACAAATGTATATGTTTATATACATCATATATAATATACATGTTCTTTTTTTCCCTTCTACAAGGGTAGAATAGTAGAGGGATTGACAGTTTGCATTCTTTAAAGGTGGGTAAAACAATTTTTCCCATTGTATATTCTCTTCTTCTAATGCAATTTCAACACTCCTTTTAAAAAAGATTTTATTTATTTATTCATGAGAGGCAGAGACATAGATAGGCAGAGGGAGAAGCAGGCTCCATGCAGGAAGCTTGATATGGGACTTGATCTCAGGACTTCAGGATCATGCCCTGGGCCGAAGGCAGGTGCTCAGCCACTGAGCCACCCAGGCGTCCTTTCAACACTTTTCTTATTGTGTAGTTTACCTGTTGTCTCCTCTTGGATCTAGATAGGTGTGTGGATATGGCAAAAATTATGCTCTGTGACTTCCAAATCTGAGTCGTCAAAGAAAAAATAGTTTCCATTTGAGATATCTTTTCTTGGAACTAAGTTACTATGCTGTGTGAAAGTTCAAGTGGCCTTTGAAAAGTTTCACTCAGAGAGACACTCCATGAGACTCTCCTTCCCTCCCTACCCTCCACATACAGATGATGGCCTGGTTGATCTTCCAGGCTTAGTACCAGTTTATCAGCTATCTGACTAAGTAATCTTGAAAGTGAGGAATCTGTCCCTCTATCAAGCTACCCTGGATGAATCCATATAGAAAAAGATAAACCAGCCTCACCAACCCCTGGCCATATTCAAGTTTTTCAACAAAATAAATGTTTTGTTTTACGTCCTGAAATAACACTATAAAAGGCGATTGAATTTCCACCTGGTTCATTTTGAACACTTGCCATTGGAGCCTTGAGTGCCATTAAGAAATCCAAGCCTACCATGTTGTCAGGATGCTCAAATCACATATAAAGGCCATTTGTAGGTGAATGACAGATAATCAGCTTGTTCACATCCCAGCTGGGATATGCAGTGACAGCTACCATCAACTATCAGGCATATAAAAAAAGAAGTCTGGCCAGCCATTGCTAATTGGTGACTCCTTCCTGCTGAGTCCTTACAACAGAGAGAAATCACCCCCACTGTATTTATTCTTATTAGCTATTTCTCAGAGTCTGTGAGCACAATTAAATGATTGTTTTCAGATATTAACTTTTGAAGTAACTTTTTACACATAGATAGGTGGCCCAAAGGCAGTGTCAGTAACGGGATGCTGCCCTTACAAACTCTAAAATATGTTGGAGGGGTGTTGGTGTAGATCAGTGGGAAGAAGCTGGAAGGGCATCAAGGAGACCATAAGTGAGAGCCTAAAGGGCACAAAAGACAGTGTTAGTACAAGTATAAAGAACTGTGAAGAGGCTGGAGGTGAAGGTTGAAAGAAAGTGAGCAAAATGTTCTTGGAAGCTGGAGGAAAGGAAAGCCTTTCATGCAGAGAAGTATAAAACTGATAACTACAGTATAGAAAATAGGGGATATACTAATGCCCTTGATGATCTAGCTACAGAGATTACTAGGAAAAGTTTTGCGTGCATAATTATTTTCTAGTTGCCAAATATACAATGTGTGAGGGAGAATTTAGTGTCGATATAAATGATCCTAGAATTGCAGAGTTTGCAAATGAAAGTTTCTCATTTCTAAACACCCGTGGGAAAAAGATTCATAAAGTAAGATATAGGGCAGCCCTGGTGGCTCAGTGGTTTAGCGCTGCCTTCAGCCCAGGTTGTGATCCTGGAGACCCAGGATTGAGTTCCGTGTCAGGCTCCCTGCATGGAGCCTGCTTCTTCCTCTGCCTGTGTCTCTGCCTCTCTCTCTCTCTCTCTCTCTCTCTCTCTCTCTCTGTCTCTCATGAATAAATAAATAAATAAAATCTTTAAAAAATAATAATAAAGTAAGATATAGCCGTAAATCATAGATTAATTCCCAAGCACCGTCAGGGAAATGTGTCATGGTAAATATGAAACTAAGGGTACAACTTTAAAACCATTTGTTAAGACCTCCAAAAAGGCCTCATAGACTCTTTAACACAAAAAAAAAAAGATCTTAAGGATTTGAATGGCATGCTCCGTGGTCATCTCTGTTAAAAAATAGGGTTTCTAAGAATCTTGGGAGGCTTTATTGCATGGTAGATGCAAAGGGAGCCCACCAGTGACATGTTTTTGTGGCTGTGGCTTTTCTCTAATGGAGTATATTATAAATTGACACCTAGACAGCCTACATGTTATTTTGAAGAAATGATATATTGAGTTGATAGCAGAAGAGACAATATAAAATAAATGAAGGCTTTCACACTCTTTTAAGGAATACAGGCAGGAAGCAGGATAGGAAAATTGGTCAGTTGCAAATAGAAAACCATTTCTTACGGGGGGAAAAAAAAGGATGCCTCAAAACAAAACCATGAACTCAGATCATGGAGCCTAGAGCCACCAAGAGCTCCCAGGCAGAGGAATTTAGCTCTAAACACCAAACTGGCCATACATGCCTGACTGGATTCTGAAAAAAATCCAGTGTGTCTCCTGTTTAAAATGGGAGCATCTATATCAGCTGTCCTATGCCTGTCCCATCATGAATGCTGCCTGCATGAGGGAAAGATAACTCATTCCTTTAGTTCACAGGTCATCAGTTTGAGAGAAATTTTGTTCAAGGACCTCTACACAAGGTATGAAGCCTGAGGGGCCTCATGTATCACTGAACCAGATTTACCGGAGGATATTTTGGGCTTTGATGAACTGATTCTATAATAGGATAAGGTTTAAGATTTGGAGGGGCAGGTATTGCTATATTTTGTTTGTGAGGAGGAAGTGGATTATTTTAATTAGAAGGCAGACTGGTAAATTGTATTTTCCAAAAAGGGTTGCAGTAGTATCTCCCCTTACCACATGTTCTTTTTATGATGTAATTTTGACACCTCTCTAACTGAAAGTTTGGATCTATATTCTCTTCCTTTTAATCTGAGTAGGCTTGTTAGTATGGTAGCAATAAGGCTATGGCACATCCCAGTACAGATCATAAAGGGCAATATGGTTTCCATATGATTATCTTGGAGCATTTGCTTTTATAGCTCTGAGCAACCATGAAGTCAGTATGTGCTGTGAAGTCAAGGCCACATGGAAAGGCTGTGTGTAGATGTCCTGGCCAGCAACCACAGGTGAGGCCTTCACCTTTTGCTTCATTAAATTTAATTGATTTCTATTTTTTAATAATCATGGCTATATTAAGATTTATGTCACATATTTTATATTCAATGCCCTTACTTTTTCTCATTTTAAGAACAGAGAAATTTTTTTCTGATTTGAAAATATTACATATATATTTTTTTAAAGATTTAATTTATTTATTCATGACAGACACAGAGAGGGAGAGGCACAGACAGAGGCGGAGGAGAATCAGGCTCCATTCCATGCAGGGACTCGACCCCAGGTCTCCAGGACCACACCCTGGGCCGAAGGCAGCGCTAAACTGCTGAGCTGCCCAGGCTGCTCCCATTACATATATTTTTGAGTCTAGTGGTTATTCAAAACTTGTTAACTCATTATGTTTGGATTTCCTTGCAATTTTTCAGTCACTGCTTTATGTATTTTCCCTTGAATCACCTTGGCCATTACTTTAAGATTCTCTTTAGCCACACCTATCTGTCCATCTCATAATATTGATATTCTATGGTTTTAATCTATAATGATAGGAGTACAGTTTCCATGTCCTCCCAATTTTAGTCTTGTTATTTTTATACAAAAAATAATTTTTAAATATTTTTGTATGAAAAAATTCCTGAGGTATCTTTAATTACAACTTTATTTTAAAGATTTATTTATTTATTTGAGAGACAGCACATAGGCACATGTGTGACGGAGGGGGAAGGGCAGAGGAAGAGAGAACCTCAAGTAGAGTTCCCACTGAGCCCAAAGTAGAAGGGAGCCTAGATCCCACCATCCCAAGATCATGACCTGAGCCAAAAATCAAAAGTCACATACTTTTTTTTTTTTTTTTATTTATGACAGTCAGAGAGAGAGAGAGAGAGGCAGAGACACAGGCAGAGGGAGAAGCAGGCTCATGCACCGGGAGCCTGACGTGGGATTTGATCCCGGGTCTCCAGGATCACGCCCTGGGCCAAAGGCAGGCGCCAAACCGCTGCGCCACCCAGGGATCCCCAAAAGTCACATACTTAACGAACTGAGCCACTTAGGCACACCTACATTTTTATTTTATCAGTTTAGTTTGCAATAAAAATAATAGTATCATACAATTCTTTATCTTTTACACTTTGAAGATACAACTCCATTGTCTTCTTGTCCTTAGTGTTGTTTATAAATCTAATGATGAATTAGATTTTTTAAAGAAAATCTTTGTTTCTCTATTATGTGTCTGACTCTGGTTTTTTTTTAAAGATTTTATTTATTCATGAGAGACACAGATGATAGATAGATAGATAGATAGATAGATAGATAGATAGACAGATAGATGATAGATAAATAGATGATAGATTAGTTAGATAGAGGCAGAGACACAGGCAGAGGGAGAAGCAGGCTCCACGCAGAGAGCCCGATGTGGGACTCGATCCCGTGTCTCCAGGATCACACCCTGGGCTGAAGGCCGGGCTGCCCAGGTTTTTTAAAAGTTCTTTATACTGTGAGATTTTTTTAATATGAAATATTTTCGAATATTTGAATCTGTTCTCTTTACTGCTTCAAATATATACTTTGTTCCATATGTGTTTTAGCTCTTTCTAGAACTCTTATTTTAGGGAGTTATTGTCTATTTCTATGCTTTATGTACCTCAAATTTGTATCCTTTCAATATTTTTCATCCTTTTTGATGATTTATGGAAGGAAGGGTTTGTAAACTTAATATTTTAGTTCAATAAGATGTCTCTTTTGACTGTATTATTCTGTCATAGAATCTTTCTACTGAATTGTTTACAATTCCAATAGAGGTATATTTTAATAAAAGCTATTTCCCTTTGGTTCTTTATAATTTTTTCATCTTCATATCACCAGTAATTTTTATAGTAGTTTTGTTTTCCCTTTTAAAATATTTTATTTGTCTTTATATCATAGCCATTTATAATCCCTAGAGGATTGTGAACAACTAGAGTAGAAAATATACAGAAATAGAGGTTAAAGCCCCAAAGTTTTGCTTTTCCCAGTGAATTGAATAGCTGGGTTGAAAATAGTCAAAGAATAGACAAGCAGCTGCATTGAGAATTTCTAACACTAGATTTTATGCCATCCCTCTCCCCTCCAAAAAAGTGAACTGTTTATCAAGAAGATACTACGTATCTACTTTTATGAAGTTATTATCTCCTTTCTTTGTTATCCCCCAGCCCTTGAGAAATGGAAGGAAAAGGGAAACAACACAGGCCAAAGCATCAGAAAATCATTTTGTTCTGGTTTTATGCTCCTTTCTCTAGCCAGACTCTGACAGCATCCTGGTTTTTCTGCATTAAGGTCATTTCATAGTAAGTAATATTAAGCAACAGTAAAATATATTGTCTTTTTTATTGAAGTATAATTGACATATAACATTATATTTGTTTCAAGTGTGCAATGTAATGATTCAATATTTGTATGTATTGCAAAATGATCATTATGTTCTCAGCTGTCATCTCTACATTTAGGCCAATTCATGCTAAGCAATAATAAGCACCAGTAAAATATATTTTCTATTTTCTCAGACTATTATTTAAGCTGAAAATTACATCTTACAAAATAATATATTTAAGTAATTGTTACTATATTCTTTTTTAGATATTTTTCTCTTTAGATTTAGAGAACAACACACAGGAAAAGGAGAAACTAAGAGAAAACTAAGGGCTGATATCTCATGTTTGTGGACTAATTCATTCCTTCAGTATTCCAGGAAATCTTTAATTTTGATATATTTTACTTATTTAATTGCTTTAAATTTTAATTTTAATGTATTTTTAAAAACTTAACTTGGTCCACAAATCTTTTTGATACTCCTCTTTCAAGAGGTGGAGCCTCATCCCATACCCCTTTTGTGTGGGCTGAGTTAAGTACTTGCTTCTAGCAAATACAATTAATGGAAACAACTGTGCCTGCCTTTAGGGACTAGATCACAAAAGGGACTGTAGCTTTCTCCTTGCTCTCCTTCTCTCATGGATTGCTCTCTGAAAGGGTGAGTTGCCAAATGTGGAGGATACTGTAGCATCCTGTGAAGATATCCACATTGTGAAGAACTGAAGACATTTGCTAACAGCCATATGGATAAATCATTTTAGAAACAAATCTTGCAGCCCAGCCAAGCCTTCAAAAAAATGTAGCCCTGATTGAGCTCATGCCTGCAACCTCTGGAGAGATCCTAAACCAGAGCCATCCAGAGAAGTTGTTCCTTAATTCCTAACCAACAGAAACTCTGGGATAATTAGTATTTTCTCTTTAAAGCCACTCAATTTTGAAGTGATTTGTGGGGTAGCAATAGATGACCAACATAGCATCTTGAAACTAAGTAGACTAAGGCAATTGGGTTTAATTTCTCTATTTTTAGAATATTTGTTCTTGTTTTTTAGATTAAGAATGGTAAGAATATGCATATTTTTAAAATTATATGTATGTATGTATTTGTTTTAAAAGAGATTTTATTTGTTTGAGAGAGAGTATGAACCACAGGAAGGGGTGAGGAAGAGGGACAAGCATACTTCGTGTTGAGCACAGATTCTGGGATCATGACCTGAGCCTAAGGCAGATGCTTAACCGACTGAGCCACCCAGGTGCTCTGAGTATGTGTATTTTTGTAAGAAACCACCAAACTGCCTCCCAAAAGTGGATATGCCATTTTGCATTTACATCAGTATGAGTAAGAATTCTTCAGCAGCATTTGGTGGTCAGTGTGTTGAATTTTGGCCATTCTGGTAGGTGTGTAGTGGTATCTCATTGTTGTTTTAATTTGTTTCCCCAATGACAAGATATTCCACATCTTTTCATATGCTCTTTTGCCATCTAGATGTCTTCTTTGATGAATTGTCTGTTAAGGTCCTTGGCCCATTTCTTCATTTTCTTATTGTTGAATTTTATACAATTCTTTGTTTATTTCCTATTCATATCCATTATCTGACCTGTCTCTGTAAATATTTTCTTCCAGTCATTCTTTGACCTTTTTGATTATCTTTTTATTCTATTGACATTTTTTTACTAATCAGAAGTTTATAATTTTAATAAAGTCAGTCATTTCTTTCATAGATCGTACCTTTCATGTTGTATCCAAAAAGTCATCTCCATATCCTATACTTTTTTTTTACCTAGACCAAGTTTACTTAGACTTTTCTCCTATATTATCTTCTAAGGGTTTGTTATTTTTGCATTTTACATTTAGATATATAGTCCATTTTTAGTTAATTTTTATGAAGAGCACAATGTCTATGCCTCAATTCATTGTTTTACATAGGATGTCCAGTTATACTAATACCATTTTTAAAAGACTATTTTCTGTCCATTTATTACTTTTGTGTAGCATACTTTTAAAACCAATTTTATTTAGGTATAACTTATATATTATAAATTTAATCAGTTTTAAGATTATATGAGCTTTGACAAATATGTGCAGCTACCAAAATGATGATAATAAAGGATATCTTCATCACTTGAAATAATTCTCTGGGACCTACTTATAGTTAATTTCCCACTCTCAGTCCCAAGCAGTGATCTGATTTCAATAACAATAGATTTGTCTTTTTTTTTTAATTTATTTATTCATGAGAGACACAGAGAGAGAGAGAGAGGCAGAGACACAGGCAGAAGGAGAAGCAGGCTCCATGCAGGGAGCCTGACGTGAGACTTGATCCTGGCTCTCCAGGATCACACCCTGGTCTGAAGGCAGTGCTAAACAGCTGAGCCACCTGGGCTGCCTAGATTTGCCTTTTTGCAGATTTTATATAGAAGAAATTATACATTACATTTTGTGTATGTCTTTTCATTTATTTTTTTGAGATTCATCTGAAATGAGTGAATTGGATATAATTTGGGGACTTTTTGGTATATATCTACTGTAAACATTTGAGGACAGGTATTTCTGTGAACCATAACAATCATTTTCTTCAATGGACACCTACAGTGGAATTTCTGAGTCACATGATAAATAAATATACAACTGTCTGAGAAATGGTAGAAGAACCCACCGAGATTACCCTTCTGCATTCTCACCAACAGTGTTTGAGAGTTCTAGTGGCTCCTTATTCCATCCATACCTGCTATCTTCAGAGTCTCTAGTTTTAGCTGTTTTGTTGGGTACAGAGGCATCTCACTTTGGTTTTAGTCTCTATATACCTAATGCTTAATGATGCTGGGTATCTTTTAATGTACTTACATCCCATTTGAATATTTTCCTTGGTAAAATATTTTATCCATTTTTACTGCTTGTTCAATTAATAAGTTGCTATTATTGAAGAGTTTTCTATATCTTTTAAGTATTTATGTATGTATGTATGTATGTGTGTATTTATTATCTAAGAGAGAAAGAGGTGAGGGTAGGGCAGAGAGAGAAGTGAGGGAGGGGCAGAGGAAGAAGGAGAGAAGGAATCTCAAGCATGGTCCACCCTCCCATACCCAGTGTGGAGCCCTATGCAAGGCTTGCTCTCAGGACTGTAAGATCATGACCATAAGAGCATGACCTGAGCAGAAATCAAGAGTTAGAGGCTTAACCAACTGAGCCTCCCAGCCACCTTAGTCCTTTATATATTTTAAATAGAAATCCTTTATCAGATATGTGACTTGCAAGTACTTTATCCATCTCAGAAGTGATTTTTAATTTTCTTAACAGTCTGTTTTGAAAAACAGAAATTTAATTTTTATGAAGTCCAAATTTTGTATCCTTTGCAAAGAATCTTTGCATATTCAGCCATTAGAAATGACAAATACCCACCATTTGCTTCAACATGGATGGAACTGGAGGGTATTATACTGAGTGAAATAAGTCAATCGGAGAAGGACAAACATTATATGGTCTCATTCATTTGGGGGATATAAATAATAGTGAAAGGGAATAGAAGGGAAAGGAGAAGAGATGGGTAGGAAATATTAGAAAGGGAGACAGAAAATAAAGACTCCTAACTTTGGGAAATGAACTAGGGTGGTGGAAGGGGAGGAGGGCGGGGGGTGGGGGTTACTGGGTGACAGGCACTGAGGGGGGCACTTGACGGGATGAGCAATGGGTGTTATTCTGTATGTGGGAAATTGAACACCAATAAAAAATAAATTTATTATTAAAAAAACAGAAAAACAAAAAACAAAACACAAAACAAAAAGAATCTTTGCATAAACCAATGACACATTTTTTTCTTCTTTTCTTCTAGAAATTTTACAGTTTGACCTCTTGCATTCATTTCCATGATCCATTTTGAGTTATTTTTTGTCATGTGAGTTATGGGATGAAGTTTATTCTTTTGTATATAGATTTCTAATGTTTTCAGATTTTTTTTCTTTTGTAAAGACAACTCTTTCCTCATTTTCTTGTCATCTTTGTGGAAAATAAATTAACCACATATATGTCATTTGGACTCTGTAGTTTTCCCATTGATCAATATAGTTATTTTCACCCTAAAACCACACTGCTATTACTGAGAAAATGAGTTATTTTGTAACTTTGTAAAGCAAATCATAACTAAATGAAAAAAATAAACTCACATATACAATAAAGATCTGTAATGCTTATTTGAAAATGTCTAGAGACTCTATGGGACTTATTTTTCCCCTAAAGGTGGAAGAGGATGAATAATAATTTAGCCAATTGTAACCTAAAATATAATCACATAAAAACAAATGTTTAATTCCTTTGTATTTATATCAATAAAGGTACAGAACATAAAAGTCTAAATATAATGTTATAGTGGTTATTTTTGAATTATTTATATCAGATATAAAATTCATTTTCTGATTTTACAGGCTCTTAAATATTTTAGTAATACTTCTCAGAAATAATCTGTCCCAAAATTCATTAAAGTATATGATATCTATATATTTTCTCATGCCAAAGAAATAAAATGTCATGAAGTTACTAACATTAAACTTTAGTATTCTGTATCAGATACCCCACTAAAATTCTACGTGTGTCTTAAGAGTCACATTTATGTGTAATGTAAGTACAATATTAAAGACCTTAGTGGTTTCCATATTTATTTGTCTTATAAAAAACTCATAATTAACTGAAAGAATAAAGAAAAATGAGATATAATCTTATTTTGTATGAACTAGATTGGATTCACAAATCTAGATTCTGTTCTTGTTTTCCCAGTAACTGGTATTTTGTTTTATTTTTGTTTCTTGATTTTTTTTTTAAATCTATACTCTAGAGCCTCAGTTTTCTAACTGGTGAACAATAAAAGCTGGACCTCAGTACAATTATTTAGTAATCCTCAATTTTAAGTAATTAATTGTTACTCCAATTCAGCTCAGACATGTAGAGAAATGAAAAGAGGGTGATGGTCACTCTTAAAAGAAAAGGAAGCACAAAATGAAAGTTCATTACTTTTCTTGAAGTTTTGGAGAAGACTGAGATCACAGGATAAGCAATTAACCTGAAATCTGGAGACAGAAATCTTCAGGATGAAGCAGAATCTGTTTTCCTGTTTGCAACTACCTACAACTATCTAAGCCAGTAAGAAGATACAGCTAGAAATTTTTAAGAATCTACAAAGGCCGAATGGGAGCCACACACATAGTTCTTGCAAGCTTTTCCTCCAGGAATACTGTAAGAAGCTCAAAGGACATTCAGGAAAACCCGGAGAAAGTTTCTCTCACGATGCTGGATAGGGGATGAGAATAGAAGCCACTGTCAAATCTGCAGCCCACCTCCCTGTCTTCCCTATGGACCAAAATATTTAATCTTCAGGGTAAAAGACAGGAAGATTGTAAACTGAGAGCACTGGTGGACCCAGTGCAGCTGGGGGCAAGGATGAAAAAAAATAAATCTCTAACTCTCAGGGGAGGGGATGGGATGCCTACTAGAGCCAACATATATCAGGAGGAGAGGCAGGAACATTTCTGAAGGGCATATTCTGAAATCCATGTTCCAAACATCGGAGAACCCTCATCTCTTCTCCCTCCCCCCTGGAAAGGGACAACCGCCACCAACTGAGTGTTGAATACACATAATATTAGAATACAGTTGTGATAGTGGTAACAGGATCTCCTGAAGAACAACAATGAAGATGAAACTCAAAGTTGAACAAATATACTCAAAATCTAGCAAACTTCAAATCATAACTAACTTCCATCTGGATGAAAACACACCCCCAAGGAAAAGCCTAAAATCCTGAAAGAAAGACTTGTAAGATGTATGTATGTATGTATGTGTGTGTGTATGTCTGTATGTGTGTATATATAGGCATTGACCAACCTAGTCTATACAACATTTTTAGCAGTCAACAAAAATGTCTATGACAGACAATAAAATTCATAATTTAAATAAGCAAACCAATTATAAAATCCATATATAGATACGGTACAGATTTTGAGCTATCATCAAGGCATTTTAAAATAGCTATGATTAGTATGTTAAAGGTTCTAATGAAAAAGATAGGCAACATGAAAGATCAAATTAGTAATTTTAGCAAAGAAAGAGAAGCTATTAGGAAAGAAATTGAAATGATAAAAATAAAACATGTAAATAAATTTTAATAATGATTTAGATGGACTCTTCAGTAGACTGAACAGACTAAGACTACAACCTAGGAAAGAATTAGCCAGTTTGACAGAAGGTCAATAGAAATTCCTCCCTGTCCAGGGAGGTGGGGGGAGGGGAAGAACAAAATGCAGAGGAAAAAAACCTGGGGGGTGGGGGGAGACAGGACAGGTGCTCTGAGACCAGTGGATGATATTCATATTACATAGCTTTAACATAAATCCGACTGTAATTTCTTAAGAAGAAGAAACAGGGAAATGGGATGAAAATATACTTGAGGAAATAACATTCAAGAACATTGCAAATTTGTGACAGACGCCAAACAAAATACCTAGTATTTTTGCTCTCAGAGAGCAAGAAGTGTTTGCAATCGCAAAAGTGTTTGGCAAAAAACAAACAAACAAACAAACAAACAAACAAACAAACAAACAAAAAAACACTAAAGGAATAAAATGAAAACTTAGGTATATCACATTGAAACTTAAAATACAAAAGTCAAAGAGAAAAATTAAAGACAAGCAGAAAAAAAGAGTCCAGTTGTGTGGAAAGGAACAAGGTTAAGAATACATCAGACTTTATGTCTGAAACCATGCAACTAAAAATATAATGGAGTGACATTTTTAAAATGCTGAAAGAAAGACTCACCCATTTTTTTTTTTTACTGGTAATGTAAAATAGTGCAACTACATTTTCAGGTAGCCTGGCAGTTTCTTTTTTTATTTTCTTTTAGAAAAAATATTTTATTTTGAAATAATTGTATTTTAAGAAGTTACAAAGATTTAAAGTAGTGCAGAGAGGCTCTGTGTATCTTTCACCCAGTTACCCTAAATGGCTAGGTCTCACCTAACTATAGTTAGTTAACCATGCCAAAACCAGGAAATTGACACTGGTATAATCTATGTATACAGATAGATCGATGTTACTTTATAATGTGTAGTCATTATACAAATCACCACCAAAATCGTAATAAAAAACTGTGCCATCCACAAGATCTCCCTTGTGCTGTCCCTTTATTAAAAGTCATACCCTCCTTTCTAATGTCCCTAACCCTTGAACACCATTAGTTTGTTTCCTATCTCTATACTTTTGTCATTCAAGAATGTTATATAAATAGAGTAGCACACTGTGTAACTTTTTAGTATAAGATTTTTTTCACTCAGCAATGCCTTTGAGACTTATCCAATTTTTTTTCACGTGTCAATAGTCGTTTTTTAAATTACTGTTTGGCATTCCATGCTATGGATTTACCTCAGTTTGTTTAACCATGCACACAGTATAGAACATTTGGGTTATTTCTGTTTTGACGGTCACAGATAAAGCTACTATGAAAACTCATGTATGGTTTTGTGTGTGTGTGTGTGTGTGTGTGTGTGTGGACTCACGTTTTCTTATCTCCAAGGATAAATATCCAGAAGTATGATTGCTGAGGTATATAGTTAATGCATGTGTAGTTTTTATCTTCCAGAGGATCTGTACCATTTTGTACTCCTACCAGCAATAAATAAAGAAAAAAAATAGGAAAGACATTGGAAATTTAAGGTATATAAACCACTAACAAATTTATAATAAAAAGGAAAACAACATCAACATGGAAAAATATATATGAATAGAAAATCAGAAAAGAAGGAAATAAAAACAGAAATTGAATGTATGAATGATCAATTCATTAGTAAGCAGGGTATTATAAGCTCACATACAGTAAATATGCTACTTCATAGTAACAAGATGACAAAAAATTTAAAATCCTTGCAATAGCAAATATTTGTAAGAAGGTCAAGCCATTGGAAATTTTTATGTTTCTTACAGAATTGTCTTTGGGCATCACTACCTTGAGGAGCAATTTGGCAATATCTGGTGAAGTTGAAGATACAGCTGTAAGACAATTTAATCATGTCCTTTGATCTACCTGAGGTTGCCTACTGCTACTGTAAGCAGCTACTGACCTGCTGACATACTGACTCTAAACCCATTTGCCTGGATCCCCCTTCTCTGGATTCTTCTTCCATTGAAAACAAATGGGACCTCAGTAATGGATGCAGGAGCAATCAGGAAGTGCCCTGTGCTAACGATTCTGAGGACAACTTTTATTTTAATATATAATTTCTTTTTCAGGTGGAGCTTTGTTTCTAAATATTTTATTTATTTGAGAGAAAGAGAGAGCACACACACATGTGCACATGAGTGAAGAGAGAGACTGAGGGACAAGCAGACTCCCCATTGAGTGGGGAGCCTGAGACGTAGGGCTTGATCCCAGAACCTTGACATCATGACCTGGGCCCGCATTAGATGCTTAACTACTTGAGCCACCCAGGTGCCCCTGACAACTCTTAACGTAGGAGGTGGAAAGGCAGTGGCTACATGTTCCAGCCTCCTTGTACTCTGGCAGAATAATCCTGAGGCATGTTTCATACAATCCACAGAGGTTTTGTATCCCTGTTGCTCAGTGTGGTATTCAGTTTGTTAAAACATACTTTATTGCCCATTCTCTCTTTCCTGTTTTTCTTTCCCTATTTTCTCATTTGTGGTGGCTGGGATATTCTCCAGAGCAAACTGTCTGTATCAAATTCTTGACTTGGTTGGGTTTGTCAAGGGTGTGTGTGTAGAGGGGGTCAAACTCAAACAGTGTAAAATAATGTTCATTGCAGCATGGTTTGTAATAGTGAAAAATTGAAGATGTTTTATTTTGTTGTTTCACATTATCTCAGCAAAATAAATCAAGGCTTTTTTTTTTCCATCTGGAGGAATTAAGTATTTGTATCAGCTTAATATTCCCTGAATCTTTTAAATCAAATTTATAACCTTAGATGGGACCAATACATGCTGTACCATAGTTTGGCATAAGTGTAGAGCATGCATTCAAGTGACTACCAAGTAATGGAATTAAATGGATGCTTGTAAATAAATACAGGTATCAAGTTTTGGGTGAGTGACCATGCTAATGTTCATTCCAAAACAATTGTGACAAATCAAATAGAAAGTAAAATTGTTTTTTTTTTTTTTTTGTGTGAATCAACAATTCAGTTTTTTTTTTTTTTAACAATTCGGTTTTATTATACTTTGTATTTGGTTTGTTCAGTCTGCCATAACAAAACAGCACAAATTGGGCAGCTTAAAGAAAATAATTTTATTCTCTCATAGTTCTGGTGACTAAGAGTCCAAGATCAGGTGCCAGAATGGTTGGTGTCTGCTGAGAGCTCTCCCCTTCAGTTACAGCAACTGCCAGTCTGCTCTGTGTTTACATGACCTCTTTGTGCACACTTGCAGGGGTGGGGGTAGGGCACAAGAGAGTGAGAAGGAACCCATTGCACATTTATTACTAAGAGGCTTTTGAAATTATATACAAATTACTTTTTTAATATTGATCTTGGCTTCTAAGAATGTGTTACTAACTGTAATCATATGTAGAATATGTAATTTGGAAGAAAACTTTGAGACTATGTCAACTATAACCACCCAATGCAAGCGCTAGCTTTATGTGCTCTTGGTAAGGTATTAAAATTATATTGTATCTCTAGACACAGGAGGCAGCAAATTATATTTACTTGAATATTTAGAAAATCATCCTAATATTGGCCCAAAATATATTTTTTTATAATATCCATATGTTTGCCTATAACATATACTCTTAAATATCCATGCATTAGACCTAAATCTGTCATCTTAAAAATGTTGAACATATATGTTCTCTGCGTTCACATATCATGTAATTTATGTTTATGGTAATATTAGCCCCAGAACGACTCAGGTGGCCAAACTGAATGCTATAATATGCATATTGCCTGTCATTTAATATATACCTTTCTATGATTTTCTCATAAAGAGTGTTAGATCATTATAGACACTCTTTATCACTTTATGCCATTTCAGTATGTCATTTCAAAATTGAGGTTGGTTGGTTGTTGTTGTTTTGGTAAAAAGCATGTGATTTTATTCTCCACTTCTCTCCTTAACTGCTGTGGTTGAATAGTTGATAAGTCTAAAAAAGTATAGTATTGTAAGAAAAATTCAATGATTACCACATTGAACATGAGGTACCATTATTATTATTAATGAGATACCATTATTATTATTGATTACCACATTGAACATGAGGTACCATTATTATTATTAATGAGATACCATTATTATTATTATTTCTATGACTCCATTACTTTCAGAGATTGGATTCCTACAGTATGTACATATAGTTCTTGTAAATATTGTTCATAAATTATCGTCTCTAACTTTCTAAATTATTTCCTATTTCCCATGGGCATAAAGACTGGAAAATATGTATCCTGACTTTACTTGCTCTTGGGGTTAAATTGGTGAGAAGCTATCTCATGAGATAGTATAAGAGTAGAAGTCATTGTTCGCAGATGGTAGAGGAGATCAATAGGTGGGCTAGGCAGATGGCAGATGTGTTTGTGTCCACAGATTTAGGGAATCCTCCTGACATTACCCTTTAGTAGGAAATTGAAATCATGAATGGCTTCCTGAGATTCCTTTACTTAGGGATTTCATGAAGGCCGCTTTTCTGACGTTATTCCTCCACTTTCCAACAGTTGTTTTGGCCTCCTCTTCTTTGCATTAATCCCTTTTAGATAAGAACTACTTACAGTGCCTTAGATTTTAATGACTGAGCTCTAATTATTTAATAGTGGTTATTAGGCATTTGTTCATATTGCTAGTAAATACTTCTTTTTTATTCATGGTTTATATGGTTACATGAGAAAAATCACAGAAGTTAAAAAAAAAAAGTCCTGTTAACTGTGTACCTCCATCATACCCAAAGCTCTTATTGTTTTCCTTGTTATTTATTTCAATAACTCTTTTTTAGAATTTCAAAAACTTGATGCTGATGGATTTTTATTTTGTAATGCCAAAAACTGAGAAAATATGTAATGAGATGAAGTTAATATGATGTCAAAACATTTTTGACAAAAACTCTCTTCTGGGCCAAGCTTTAAACTGTCTCCTTTGAACTTGACTGTGCTTCATCCTTGAACATGTTCTTGAGTCCAGTTTTAGCTGGAATCCTGCTAAGTGTGTTTACTGAGAATCCCCACCCTTGATAAGTGATCACCCTTGATATATGATCAAATTCCTCATCTCCACTATTTCCCAAGTGTTATCTGTTAGCTCCAGCCTATACTCAGAAAGAATCATGTTAGATCTATTAAATCTAAATCCCTGCTTACCTCTGTGTTTCACGTACTAATTTCCCATCTGTCAACCTCCTCAACCTGCTTTTTGGATATAAATCCCCATTGTCCATATTGTATTTGGAATTGAGCCCAGTTATAGACGGCGTCTCTTTTCCCCTATTGTAACAGTTCCTGAGTAAAATATTTTTTCTTGCTTTAACTACTGTCTAGCTCTGGTTTATCCTTGACAACTTAGTTTTATATTATTTTCTTTCTTCTTATACTTTTTATTGTAAAAGTCACAAATGAAATTTATCCAAAATCGGTAAAAGTTGAAAAAATGAGATAAATATAACACCGTACCCTTGATCTTGGCAAAAACAATATTAAGATATGATAGACCTTAGAGGACACTTCGAGTCTTCCAAATAAAATGGCAAATGTATAGTTATACTGCATCACTTGAGGGATGACAAAGGTTAGTGTTCTCATTCAAAACTAGAAAAAATCACCATCCAGTGAACACTTTTGTGGTTAAGTTGAAGGGAAAATATGTAATGAATGACAACAGGGATGAGTGCTTGCTGAAATAACCCTGGCTTGTATAGTTAAATGACTTTTTTAAACTCTGTCATTGGGAAAAATAAACTTATTTTAAGATTCACTTTACTCTTGTATAATTGTTACCATTGCTGACTTCACCTAAATTATGGCAAGCATTAATTGGAAACCCTAAGCTCTGGAGGAAGTAGCTTAACTCTTTTTCCAGAATTCACTAACCACAAGTCCTAGAAAACTATGAAGAGCAAGTTTCACATTTCTGGCCTCATTTAAGACTGAAATCATTTTGGAAGGAAATTCTGAAGCGCTTACGACAAACATTCAAAATTTCAATTTCTTCTTTGAAACCTTGGACTCCTGCCTGTTAATAATCTCCATGCTCTTTGCTTAGAATTTACCCATAGCATCAACTGACAGGAAACTGCCCATCACCCTCCACCCTCCCAGCGAGATTGTGCCAAAACACTCATCAGAAACCACAGTCACAAAAATAGATCCAATTGAAGACTGTGCAGTGACTAAGAAACGGATGTACTGATTTAAACTATCTTTATTCTTTTTCCTTGTTTTGATGGTGGTGGTAAAAAGAAAGAGCAAGCTACGTAATAGCATCTGGGCCAACAGCTTGTATACCAAGTCCAGCCCTATGTAATTTCAAATATTTGAGTTCTTATAACATCCCTGAAAGGCATGGTTTACAATACAAACACCACAGACATACAGTACAGAACATCCAACTATAGTCATGCTGCTGGGCAGAGCTTGCAGCAACAGCAACAATAATAAAAGAAAATTCTCTTTGTACAGCTGAATGGCTTCACTAGAATTTTCAGTGTTCAGATGTAATTAGAAAACAGCTGTGAAGGAAAATCAATTGTTCTTGGTAGTCAATGGCTAATTTTCCACAATCAAAATAAAGAATACAATATGACATGTTTGTAATGAGCAAGTAATTGTTTCTCTTTCGTTTAATGTTTTCACATTTTTCCCTTTTCTTGTGGGAGCTGTCATTTGCTTGCTTTAGGACAACTTCTCCAAGTCTTCGCTTCTCCCATCCATATTTAAATACTAGCAACTGCCAAGCATGCTATATTGTCCAGCTTAGTTTACTCAAGAGTGCCCTTGCTTATGATGGTGATTTGTGGACTAGCAAGACAATGCTGTTCTTGCTTTTATGAATTCACAGTAAAGCTTCCATAAATGGAATGATTATTAAACACTAGCATTTCTTCATGGGATTTAACTTTGATTCATTCCACAAAGGTCTCATGTGTCAAAAAGATACAGTTTCCAGAATTCCTTGACCTGCTGCTCTCAGTGCCTACGCATTGCAAAACCAAACTAAACTAAAACAGCCACAGGATCCTTTTTTTATATCCCCCTTCTATCATTAGCATAGACAGGAAGGGATTGCCACAGCAGATGGATAGAAAAGTAAGCCTCTATGGTGCACATTTGGAATAGAGATGGATGGGAAATAGACTAAAATGCTACAATAGGCTAATGAGAGTAAAATTGTTTTATCATGCAAAAGAGTCTGGTTGAGGAACACCAGGAGGAATAACACTCCTATGCTGGTTTCAGCTGATAAAAAAGAAAAAAAAATACTGATACTATTTGGTGAAATTAATCTTTATATTATTTCCCTTTTATGCTTCTGTTTTTTGGGAGAATTCTTTGAAAGTGGATACAATGGTAATTTAAGAGAGTGAAATGAATAGTAAATAAGAGTTGACTCTCAGTTGCTGTGTGATTTGGGGACCATGCCTGAATCTTCATTTCCCTCTATTTCTTTAGAAAAGAAAGATGTTGATAAACAACTGAATGTGGGATCTTCCGTTTCCTAATAATTATGAAGTGAACTCTGCTACTGTATTAATTAATATTTGCAACAGTTTAGAGTTCTGGAGGAAAGGCATCCTTCATCCTTTCAAAAGTACATGCAATAACCAATAAGTGATAACTGTCTTCATCATGCCTATTTATGCCTGTGATTGACAAATGTTTGAAAGTATAGATGAATTTTTGTCAATATTTTTCTTCAGAGAGCCTGCTTCAGAATTTGTTTGGTATTTATTAAATATCCCATTTTATGGGCTCAAAAAACCCACTATAGACCAAAGTAGCAGGAAACTATTTTTATGAAGCAATCTAAATTACTGACTGGAAACTAACTTTTTAAAACTACTAGTATAATTCAAAGTTTGTGGGACTCATGGGTGGCTCAGTGGGTGCTCAGCACCTCCCTTCCACCCAGGGCCTGATCCTGGAGTCCCGGGATCAAGTCCCACATTGGGCTTCCTGCATGGAGCCTGCTTCTCGCTCTGCCTGTGTCTCTGCCTCTCTCTGTGTCTCTCATGAATAAATAAATAAAATCTTTAAGAAAAAACCCAAAGTTTGTGAATATTATAAAATTTTAACTGAAAGGCATTTTTCAAATGGTTAAGACACCATTTATGTCTTATGAGACTCTTATGAGACTTTGGGAACTATTACCCTCTGTGATTATGCATCTACCTATCTTTATACTTTGCTATTTTAGGAAGAATACCAGACAACTTAATGTTCATGATGTTCCACATGAATCTCAAACTTCCACATTTCTTTACCTCTGCTTTTCTTACCCTCAGCACAGAATGCCCTTTTTGCCCACTTCTCATATTTTGAGAAAAGCATTGCAGGCAATGTCAAGAGATGGGTGATTGATTTTAAATTTGTTTTAAGACTAGAATGTTATATGTACAATTTTAGACTTGTATAAGAAAACCAATGGAAATTGGGTTGGAGATGAAACTAGAACAGTACTATAGGGAGAGGCAATATATTTGAAAGCCATGTAGGTCGGATAATTAAAATATATATTATAGGACCTGACAACCAATTGAAGTAAGGAGAAAGCCAAAAAAAAAAATAATGAAGTTATCTAAATTTTCCAGGAGGGCAACCATTATCACATATAACATGAATGTATTATATAATTCCTACATGTAACCACAAGCTCCCCACCTGCCACTTTGGCTGAATATCTGGTAAAAAAAAAAAATCTCTACTGGCTACAGACTGATGGTATGTTATTTATAGTTTGTCTTTCAGAAATTTAAAAATTGTGAGACGGTACCCAGAGAATAAAGGCCTTTAGAGTAAAGTTAGAATTCGAGTTACTTCATGATAATTTGAAAAGGAGGCAAATATCCAACTCCTGCTGCTGAGATTCCCAGATCTTTTCTTTCCTTTGATTTTCTGACAGGTTGTTTCTTCAGCTCCACCTTTGATTTTATGATCAACCCAAGAACTTTTCCAAGAAGTTCTAATCACTCAAATTTTCCCTTTATTTTATTCAATTGGTTTCTGGTACATGGAACTCACATATGTTAACGTTATAAAGAGTACCTGAGAGTGGGTTGCCAGAAGTAGATCCTCAATGGAAAGAGTATGGTTTTGGAATCCTTCATATCAGACCAAGAGATGGCCATAAGGGAAAAAAAAATACAAAGAAACAACCTGGATAATAATATAATGGTCGTGATTGGCAGTGGCAAATTACCCAGAAAGATCTTGATTTCTAATCTATTGAGACTATACCCCACTGATAGAAGCTCTGTGGAAAGGCAGTTGTTTCCAAAACCAATTTTTATAGGACATAAGTAATGGCAGTCCCAAGAAGAGAAATACTTGCTTCAGATACATTGGAACATTTAACACAGAATAACAAACCCAGATTTTTAAAATCTTGCATGAAATAATGGAATGAAACCTAAGTTGGACTCTAAGTAGGATCAAAAAATAAATATGGGCTCCTTTGGCAATATAATAATAAGGATAAAATCCAGATTCAGAGATTTATTCTAAATGTTGTTGAAGTAGTACAGAGGTTAGACATACTACACAACTCAACTAGGTTATGAAAAATTTGGGTATTAATTGCACTATCAGTCAACCACGTTAGGGATATCTTGGAATATGCAAATAATTTCAAAAGGCCTCTCACTTTCAATGACTTGTATTCTCCAGCTGAAGAAGTTGCTATTTTATATTCTTTGTTAACAGAAGATGTGATTCTGTGCTAGAAGGAGACAATTATTCTCTGAAATTCCATATCTAGGGCCACATCTCTCATTGATACTCTTTGCTAGGTTAATAAAATTCAATTTCAACATGGTCATAAAAATAACATACATAAGTAACTTGGGTAGAGGAGTTATATATATCAGTAATTACAGGAATTAGGTACAGCAAGTCATCAAAAATCTTATGGGATTTTGCTCATTGACAGTGAATATAATTTTTAAACAGGTTGGATTTCTTTATTTCTGCACATGCACTTGGCAGATAATTATCTATTATTTGCTTGGGAAACTATATGGCTGAAACAAACTTGAAATGAATATTGATCTCCATTGTGTATTCCATATTTTAAAATTTAACTCTCTGTAATATAAAGAATGCAGGGCAATGACAATGGGAATGAGGGCATTGAATTAAATCTTCCTTCTGTGTACCTCACCTGGTCATATTCAGCTCCTGTATCCTTTCTCATATGTCTTCTGTTACATGAATTGAAATGTTTCTGTCCCTGCATAAGGCCAAACCCTTGACATATACTTTGGATTGTCTCTCATCTACTCAAGAATGTTGCTCCTGTAATTAACGTTTCACACTCCTGCATCATTTAGTTCTCTTCTCTATTACATCATTTTTTGGTCATTTATAAACATTTCAGTCTTAAGATTAAAAATAAGTCTCACCATGTAACCCCACCAGAAAATTCAACCCTGATTCTTAGCTTTTGCATATACAAAGAAATCAGAACATTGTCTTACTCAGGTCCTCTACTGCCTCTCCTCTCTTTCTTTCTTGTGTCCTCTTCAATTCAGATTTTATTTTCATACTTAATATGAACAAGTCTTGTTACAATCACCAGTGATATATGTATTGCCAAATTTGAAACTCAATTCTCAGTCCTCACTTTAATAAATTAAAATGCATACCTGAAACTGGTGATCACCCCTTCTTAAAACAGTTCATGTGGTGTCAGGACATCACTCTTTCTTGGTTCATTATTCCTCCCTAACCTTCTTAGCTTCTTTTTCTTTATATTATTGAAGCTAAATTTAGGAATACTTCAAACTCTATCCTTGATCATCTTTTCTTTCTTATATTTACCTTCTAGCTAATTTTATCTAGTCCCATGACTTTAATGCCAAGCAAAAATATGTCTCCTAAACTTATGTTTCAATTTCTAATTTTTCTCCTGAACTTCAGTTTCTTTATGCCAAATAATGTTTGCTTGGATATCTCATAGGCTTATTAATGTTACCATGTGTAATGTCAAATTCTGTATTTCTTTTCGTAAATCTCCAAATCTTGTCCCAAGAGTTAATGTTCTCATTAAACCACATTTGTATATTCATTCATTTATTATTGTTTTTTTCCAGATTGCACTCTTACAAATAATGGTAGCATGAACATTTTTTAACGTCTTCAGAAAATATATATACTTTTGTTCTAGGTTTATATCTTGAAGTGGAATTGGGAGATATTCACAAGATAAAGTTAAATAGATAAGGGCCAAAATACTTTTGAAGTAGTATTTAGATTTACACACCATCAGCAGTATATGAGCTCTTAACCTGAGACATGCTCTGACCAATACTTGGTACTTTGTGCTTTTCCTTTAAATTTTATTTTTTGTCATTATGGTGATTAATATTATCTAGTTCTCATTTAATGTATATCACCCTCATCACCATTGAAGTTAGACATCTTTACATATGTCTGTTGAGTATTTAGCACTCTGTATCTGTTCAAACTTTTATCCAGCTTCTATAGGAGTGACACTTATTTTGTACAGATTATTTGAATATTATGGATACAAGAGTATGAATATTATGGATACAAGAGTATTCAGTTGCATTTCTGACCTCAGGTAACGCTTAAAATTTTTATTGTTAAGTTTGATGTTTGAAATAGGCTTTCTGTAGTTACATTTAAAGAGTTTTTTTTTTTCCAATCCTTCTATTGCCTTATAGCTAAGAGTGTTAAAGGAATTCATGTTGAATTTTATCAAATCATCTTTTGTTCAGCTATTTAAAGAATAATATAATTTTAAAGTTTATTTTTTCATAAGAAGAGTTGTTACATTGATTGAATTTCAATATTTATGCAAATCTTGCATGACTGCAATATAAGCAACTTGGTTTTTAAAAAAATAGATATGTGGTTTTGATTTGCTAATATTTGTTTAAGGTTTCTGCATTTGTAGACAGATTTGTCTTTGAGTTTCTTTTTTTATTTTTTAAAGCATTTATTAAGTTTTTTATTTTTATTCCAGTTAGCATATTAGTGTTATATTAGCTTCAGGTATGTAATATAGTGATTCAATAATTCCATATATCACCTGGTGCTCACCACAAGTGCTCCCTTAAATCCCCATCATCTATTTCACCCATACCCCCACCCACTGGTAATGATTAGTTTCTTCTCTATAGTTAAATGTCTATTTCTTGGTTTGTGTCTCTCTTTTTTTCTTTCTTTGCTTGCTTGTTTCCTAATTTTCACATATGAGTGAAATCCTATAGTATTTGTCTCTCTCTGACTGCTTTATTTTGCTTAGCACTATACTCTCTAGTTCCATGTTGTTGCAAACGGTAAGATTTTATTCTTTTTTTAAAGACTTATTTATTTATTTTAGAGAAAGAGAGAGCACAGCGGGGAGAGAGGCAGGGGGAAAGTGAGAGGGAGAGAATCTCAAGCAGACACCCCACGGAGAATGGAGCTCCCTGTGGGGCTTGATGCCATAACTTTGAGATCATGACTCGAACAAAAAGTGTCTAAAAGTAGGACACTTAACAGGCTAAGTCATGCAGGTTCTCCTTGATTTAATTCTGGCTGAATATTCCTTGTTTGTATATGTGTGTGTGTATAGTGTGGTGTGTCTGTGTGTGTATGTACTTATAGTAGTATATGTACTCATAAGGAAAGAGGGACAGAGGTAAAAAGAGAGAATGCATCTGTGTATCCATTTATCAATGAACACTTAGGCTGTTTCCATTATTTGGATATTGTAAATAATGCTGCAATAAACATAAGCGTGCATTTTTCTCTTTGAATTAGCACTTTTGTATTTTTTGGATAAATAATTAGCAGTATGGTAACTGGATCATAGCACAGATATATTTTTGACTTTTTGAGGAGCTTCCATACTGTTTTCCACAGTGGCTGCACCAGTTTGCATTCCCATCAACAGTGTGTGAAGGTTCCTTTTTCTCCACATCCTCACCAAAACTTGTTGTGTTTTTCATTTTAGCTATTCTGGCAGATGTGAGGTGATATCTCATTGTGGTTTTGATTGCATTTCCTCAATGATGAGTGATAATGAACATCTTTTAAGGTTTCTGTTGGCCATCTGTATGTCTTCTTTAGAAAAATGTTCATATCTTCTGTCCATTTTAAAACTGGATTTTTTGGGGGGGTGTTGTATTCTATCAACTCTTTATGTATTTTGGATATGTCTTCTCCTAGTAAGTAGGTTACCTATTAGTTTCCTGGTTGTTTCCTTTGCTGTGAAGAAGCTTTTTATTTTGATGCAATCTCAATATTTATTTTTGCTCTTATTTCTCTTGCCTTAGGAGTCGTATCTAGAAAAATGTTGCTGTGAATGATGTGAGGGAAAATATTGCCTGTGATCTTTAATAGAATTTTTATGGTTTCATGTCTTACGTTTTGGTTTATGATCAATTTTGAGTTTATTTTTGAGTATGGTGTAAGAAAGTGGTCAGTTTCATCCTTTTGCATACAACTGTCCAGTTTTTCTAACAACACTTGTTGAAGAGACTGTATTTTCCCACTGTATATTTTTGCCTCCCTATTTAGGGTCATTTTGATTCCATACGCATTTTAGTATATTTGTTCTGGTTTTGTGAAAAATTATGTTTATATTTTGGATGAGATTGCATTAAATCTGTTGTTTGTAATATAGACATTTTAACAATATTTGTTTTTCTAATCCATGAGCAGGGAATGTCTTTCTATTTGTGTCATTTTCAGTTTCTTTCATCAATATTTTATAGTTTTCAGAGTACAGGTCTTTCACTTCTTTGGCTAAGTTTAATCGTCAAATTTCTTTTTTTAATATTTTATGAGTTTGAGCAATAAATGTACCCATTTTCAAGCAATGACTTGGAAAGAACTTGCTTCTTTTCTAACTTCAATAGGAGTTATTTCTGATTGCTGGTATTTCCTCCTTAAAATATCGATGCACTCTCCCATAAACTAAGTTGTTTTGAAGATTAACTTCTGATGCTTTTTTTAAAAAAATTATTTATTCATGGAGACAGTGACAGAGAGGAAGAGACACAGATAGAGGAAGAAGCAGGCTTCCTGCAAGAAGCCTGATGCAGGACTCCATCCCAGGACCCTGGGATCATGACCTGAGCCAGAGGCAGACAGACAACCACTGAGCCACCCAGATGCCCCATCTTCTGAGACATTTGAAAGATTCCATTTCTTTAAAATACTGTCTCTTTATTTTCTATTTTTTGGTCGATTATAGAGAATAATGTTTTTCTAAAAATCTCATCTCATCTAAATTTTACATTTTTACATAGACAGGTTTGTACCTGCTTATCTTCTTGTACATTAGATATGTAATTATATTTTCTTTTTCATGTCACCTATATGTGATTTGTGTTTTTATTTACTTTTCTTGATTAGTCTTGCTATAAGTTTATAATTTTTTAAAAAAAGTTTTTAAACCATATTTGATGACTTTTCATTTTGTCAACATGTTTTATCATCCATTGCTTTACTGATTGTTTGTGCCCCCTCCTCTAAATTCTTATTCTTAAACTGAATCCCCAATGATGGTATTTGGAGGTGGGGCCTTTGGGAGCTGATTAAGTCATGATAATGGAACCCTCACAAATGGGATTGGTCCCCTTCTAAAAGACCACACATTGCTCCTTCACCCTTTCCACCATGTGAAGACACAGTGAGAACATGGCTGGATGCCAGGAAGCAAACCTTCACCAGATGCTGAATCTGCCAGTGCCTTGATCTCAGACTTCCCAATACCCAGAACTGTTTATAAGCCACCCAATCTATGGTATTTTTGTTATAGTAGCCCAACCTGACTAAGCCACTCATTGAGAGTCACGTAATAAAAGTTTCCCAATGTGATTATATATTTGTCTATTTAACTATTTTGAAGCTATTTTCTGATTGTCTATACATTCAGAATTGTTTAATCTTCCAAGTGAATTAGCTATTGGACAGTGTCATTATATATCACTTCTTGACTAAAAATTATTTATTTTAAATTAATATAAGTTTTGCTGGATTAGTATTTCTAGTGTCATTTACCTTCAACCATTTGAGCTCAGCTAGAAAATATGTAGAGTATAGAGCTCAAGCTTACTTCTTTGCCTTCTCATTTTTGAGATCTTAACTTATTTCTCTGCTGACTTTACTGACAGCTCTCACCTCCAATTTTGCCTATTTAGTCATGTGAGATGTCCAAAACTATTCTAGTTTTGTGTCTCTTGACATTGGATTTCTGCAGCATATTTTCTGAGAAATCTGCAAATTTGCTTGGTGAAACAGATGTAAAATGTCAGCTCATGTCTCTGTGATTCCCTTATCTCTGAAACCTTGACACCTCCAGTTCTGTGAAACTCATCAGTTCTTTTATGTCTTCATTAAAAAAAAAAATATCTGGGGCTTTTCTTACTGTTCTTGCTTCGAACATTGGTCTAATGGAAATAGTTCTATCAGGGTCAGAAGAAGATATGTTAGAGTAATCTTTTAAAAATGCATTCATCACACCAGTCCTTTACTCAAAACATGAACATCAGACTCAAATTAAAGTCAAAGTTATTACTAAGGAATAGATTCTCTATATGATCTTGACACTCAGATCTAATATGCTAGCACTCATTTCCTACCTCATTCTTCATTGTGCTTTACCCATTTTGACCTTTTTTCCTACTCCTTGATATTCCAAGATTAGCGCATACTATTTGCACTTCCTGAAATGTCACTCTCAAATATTTGCATGACTCATTTATTCTCTATATTTAGTTCTCTGGCCTAAGGCCATTTTATACAAAGCCTGCTATATCAGTTCATATCCTCCTGATGCTATTTTGTCTTCATAGCCCTATTTCCACCTGTTACAATAGATATTTATTTGTATTTATTCAGTGTTTCTTTCTCTCTCTTTTTAGTGGATTATATACTTCATGAAAATAGGCAGCATGTCTGCCTTGGTCACTGCTCAATATCCAGCATTTGCAGAATTTCCTGGTAGTACATATGATGTATTTTAAAAATATTTGTGCATTATGCCAGCCCACATTTTCACGTTATTTTGCATTGATTTACCTAGAAAATTGTACCTTCTCTGTAGGCATAGAAGAATAGATTGATAAGCAAATCCTGGAATCATCATTAAAAACAAAAAGGAAGAGAAATAAATAAAATGTACATAAGAACAGAAGCTAATAATCAAACAAACAAATGATATTTACAAATGTGATAGAAATTCTGGTATAGAGACTTCAATTAAACTGTGAGTTCCTGACCAAACTTGTGTCAAGACGTGTGACAGATCACATGGTAGGTGATAGTTTGAGCTCTGTAGGGGAAAAAAGGAGACATTTAAAAGTGACACAGAATTGGAGTCATAATGCAGAACTTTACACAAAATAAACTCCATTGTAAAATAGCCAACAGAAGTATTTGATCTGTAGTAAAATAATACTATGTAGCACTTTTAGGATATGTAAAAATGAAGGCATCCTTTGGGAATATATATATATTTTTTAAGATTTTATTTATTTATTCATGAGACACAGAGAGAGAGAGAAAGAGAGAGAGAGGGAGAGAGGCAGAGGAAGAAGCAGGCTCCATGCAAGGAGCCTGATGTGGGACTCGATCCAGGACTCCAGGATCACATGCTGGGCAGAAGGCAGGCACTAAACCGCTGAAGCACCCAGGGATCCCTCTTTTGGGAATATTTTGAATGAATTTTCTCATCATTGAAGGTAAAGCCAATGAATTAAGAGTTAAATAGAGGGTGCAGATACAGAAAGAGTAAATGTAGAAAACTCTCTTATCAAGTCCCCCCCCCCCCCAGGAAAATGAGTGTTGGAATCACTTCACTGGGGGAGAAGTAGAGAGAAGTTGCATGGAGAATTTTTATTTAGGGTGATTTTTAGGTATCTGACGTGGGCTGAATTGTGTCACTTCAAGTTTCATTATTTGAAGTCTTAACTCTTGGTGTCTCAGTATGTGACTATATTTGGATATAGGGTCTTTAAAGAGCTCATTAGTGTTAAAGGAGGTCATTAGGATGGGTCCTAAACCACTGTGACTGGTATTCTTGGAAGATGAGTAGATTAGGACACAAGGCATGGACAGAGGCAAGGCCATATGAAGACACAAGGGGAAGATGGCCATCTACATAAGCCAAGTAAAAGGAGAAAGCAGCTCTGCTGATCTTGGACTTTTAGCCTCCAGAACTGAGAGAAAATAAATGTCTGTTGTTTTAGTCACCTAGTCTGTGATACTTTGTTATGCAGCCCTAGCAAACTAATATAGTATATTTTCAAACTAAGAGGAAAATATGGAAGAAACCAGATGAATGAAACACTGTAGAAATGGAGACAATTTTTGTAGCAAAAACAGAAAGGTGGCTAAGGGACGCATTAAGAGGTAGAGAAATGAGATAAGAACTAGAGAATGTGTTTATTTAATCTTATTGTTAGAGCTTTTTAGCAAGTATAGTCAATAGCCATATCAAATACATACTAGACTTCAGTCTCTACTTATTAATCTTGAACATTCCAGGCTAATTTCTAATACTCCACAGTTTACTTACTGCTCAGGGAGCTTGGACTCTAGACTCTATAATTTAGATGTACTCATGAGAGAATTTCTTTTGTCAGTGATGACCCCTTGGTCACTTTCACATTTATCCAGCTCAAATCCATTGTCATTACATTCATAGCTTTGAGTAGAAAATATGGTCAATAATAATGAATTGACATTTTTAACAGTTACATATATTTGCAGGAGACAAATAAATTAAAAGGACAACAACAGAAGTGGGAAATACTAAGGAAACCAGGACAACAAATAATAGTAATTTAAATAAATTCAATGACCATCAGCAATTTGTAAACCACTACCACCATCACAAAACACAGATACCAAGAGATTTAGCAGAATTAATAAAAGAGCCAGAAGATCGTAGATGAATAGAAAAAAACAAAATGAAAATTTTCAGAAAGAAAATATTACAGCTCTGTGTTTGGTTAGAAAGAGAGCCAAAGGAAAATCTGAGGATCTAGGTAATAAGTCAGTATGCACCATTGCATTGGACCACTACAATATGGATCAGAACCTACATTCTCAGAAATGGTATACCATTTCTGGTATACCAACTTCAGCTGGATTGACTAATTTTGGTAAATGTACATAGTTGCATACAAATGTACACTTTATCAAATCTCTAGTTTTGAATCATATCAAGATATCTTTCTTGTGGGTTATTCAGTAATTTTTTATTGTGACTTGAAAGCTCAAGTCACGATCAAATATTAGCTTGGAAAACTAAGATACTTTCTCCATTTTTTATTTACTTTCCATGCTGACTTATATTTACCAACCTATTAACTAGATAAATGTGTCAGTGGTTTCTGAATAATTACTTTTACAGAAAAACAATCATTGTTTATAGAAATATTTGAAAAAGATTTTCTTTTTAACTAATAACAATTTGCATCAGTCAGAAATTCCAAGGTCAAAGTTCTTAACTTCTTCATTTCTGGCTTTTCTTCTATTTCTTACAGAATTTTGACCTCACTGTCTTTTGCAGGTGATGATATTTAGATTTCAAAATGCACAAGAGGGTATTGTGATTCTCTGCAGGCAGTGAATCTCTAGCTATTGATACGTGTGTCATTTCACGAGACTCTCAGGCACAGCAATGCAGGTCTTGCAGCAGATTATGAAGATCTAAAACAGCCTCCCACTCTGATTAATAACATGAACACTTCACATTTGTTTATTTTGTGTTAGATATAGCCTGTAGGTGAACATGTATATTACATTTAGAAAATCAACAGAAATATTTAGTTAATCCTAGTAGCACTTGGAATGGTGGATTCATATATAGTATATTGAATTTTAAAAAAGCAAGCATCTGAATGTAAATATTAAAAAATTGTGCAAAATGAAGAAAGCAGGGGTGGGGGTGCATAAAACAGACACTTGAGAAATTTTTCAAGCATGATTCTTTGTCTTCTTGAACTCCGATTTAAAGGTTGCTTAGCAACAGTGGCAGTAACAGCTGGGACACCCTTGATCTTGTTGTGTAAACTATTAAAAATAGGTGATGGAAAGTGGCACCATGGAAACAATGACTATCCTGAAGCAGGTGTCTGTAATGCTGCTTCTCAGTTTAATGTTAGAAGTGTAAATTATAAAAAGAAAAAAAATAGAATAACCCTTATCTTTCATTCTTTTGGACTTCAGCAAGGGATATTTTCCTTTTTTCATATTGTTCTTGTGACTTCCCAGACATGTTGGTTCAGTAAATTGTTGATATTTTAACTGACTACTTGACACTGTATTTTGATTTCTAAATTCATTTCAACTTGAAATAAATTTGTTTCTAAATTTATTTCAAAAGTGATCCCATTTTTTTTATCACCAAGTTCTCATAGAATCTAGATCCTCAGTGTCCACATAAATATGAATCAATACAGAGTACTACATAAATGTCATTGTGTGTGCATTTTTTCAGCTTCTCATTTATTAATTTTCAAAGGCTGATAATCTCATACTTATTCAATTTAAATTAATAGAAATCACTCTTGAATAATCTCTGGATCTTGTTTCATAAATACATGTTTTTGATAATAACAATATAAAAATATACTCCTATTATCTATGTTTCGTGGACTTACTCTTTCTTTTTTTACGGATTTACTCTCTTATGTTTATAAAAACAATAGTAGACAATGCCTCAGTTCTCATTTTCAAATAGCTTTGTAGGATGCCACACTTGATCACCTAGAGGATCAGTATAAACCTCAGTGTCGGTTAGAGTGGAGGAGACCACCTTTCCAACTGTGTTGTCTGAATCAAGCTTTTTCTGCCCAAGTAAATTTGCTTTTGTGAATATTCAACTGAAGCATGATTAAAAGAGAATCCGTGTGAAGATATATTATATTTAGAGCATTCATATAAAATATTTAATAACTAGAAGGATTGACAAGATCCATTTTATTCTTATTTCATAAATGGGCATGGAACATCTAAAAGGTATTAATGTTAATTAAGGACAGAGACTATAATTTGTAAGGTAACATATCTAATTAGCCATAAAGCTGAGATTTGAACCAGAGCAATTCTGTGGGGTTTTTTTTTCCGCAATTCTGTGTTATAATGCTAAATTTAGCCTATTATACTTAAGACTTTGGAACCTTGCAAAGATTTGATTATTACTGAATAATATATTTAACTGATAAGTTTCATGGGAATTTCTGCTCATTTTAGTTTTGTAAATTCATGCAGTAAATCTTTTTCTTCATAAAATCATAGAAACAAATATAAGACATATAAATAAGGGATATTAAGAAAATCATATTGTTGTCAGAACTCCAGAGAATCCATTGGCACCAACTTGAAAGCAAACATAAAACAGAGAGGGTTGCTGAACTGAACCCTCTGGTCTTCCAGACTCCAAGTCTGAAAGCAGGGAGATGTGGCCAGAAATTTGGGTTATACAGAAGAATGGCAAATTAATTCTTTTATATGAGATAGGTATTTGGAGCAAGGCTCAGTGTTTGAAATCAAGATACACAGTGGGACTCTTCATGCAAGAAAGGAAGCAGAAACCACTGCCTAAGACTATGGTTTACATTATCCACATAGAAAATACGCCAAAGGGACTCCTGAGTGGCTCAGCAGTTGAACATCTGCCTTCAGCTCAGGTCACGATCCTGGGGTCCTGGGATAGAGTCCCACATCAGGCTCCCTGGAGAGAGTCTACTTCTCCCTCTGCCTAGGTCTCTGCCTCTCTGTGTCTCTCATAAATAAATAAATATTAAAAAATACACCAAAAAGTAACAAATAATAATTTCAGCAAAGTTATTAGATTAATTAACTATTAATATATAAAGCTCAATAGTTTTTATACAAGGCAATTTAAATTAGAAATTGAGATATGGTATATGAAGATCATATGCTGGGATCCCTGGGTGGCGCAGCGGTTTGGCGCCTGCCTTTGGCCCAGGGCGTGATCCTGAAGACCCGGGATCGAGTCCCACGTCGGGCTCCCGGTGCATGGAGCCTGCTTCTCCCTCTGCCTGTGTCTCTGCCTCTCTCTCTCTCTCTGTGTGTGACTATTATAAATAAATAAAAATTAAAAAAATAAAATCTTAAAAAAAAGAAGATTGTATGCTTTTCAGTATAATGCAAAAAGAACTGGAAATAAATATGATGTAAATACTATTAAACTGTAGGAAGACCAGACCAGACATGAGTGAAGACTATCTAAAAAGTCACATATAAATGGAGAGAATATATACTTTTTATATAAAGTAAAATAATAAGGATATCAATTCTTCACCTAAAAAAATGTATAAATTAAATAGAATTCTAGTTAACCTCTCAGTAGAATTTTCCTTGGAACTTGACAAGTCAACATTACTAAATCATATAAAAGAGTGTAGAAATAAAGGACATCTCATTTTTAAATAAAGTTGGCAAGCCCTGAAGGGAGAGCTCTCACATGATTACTGACAGTAAGAATTGTACCTCACATTCCCCAGATAAAATAAGCTTACTTTTACAGATTCAAGCAAAAGGAAGGATTTTTCTTTGCCCAACAGCTCAGTGAGCAAAATGGTCCTTCCCAGCTTCCTCCTGTCCCCTATAAAAGCAAGCCCATCTTTCTGTTCTCCAGACTTGCCTGTGGTTTGCCATAGTTTGCTTGTCCTGAATTACAATTCTTCTCCTATTCCTGAATAAACTCATTTTGCTGGTAAAATAACTGGATTTTTTGTTTCTAAAGCTCAATAATTGTAAATGATCACTAAGTGCCAAGGTAATTTTGCAAAAGGACATCATGTGTGTAATGGCCCTACTTTACCCAGTTATCAAGCGGATTCTTCTGGTTTGGCTTTTTTTCATGAGAAATGCACTATCAGAAAAGTTATTTAATTGGATACGTTTCTCAAATTAACTGATTTTTTTTTAAATTAACTGATTTAAAAATATTCAGTGAACTCATATTTTTAAATTATTCAATATAGTTGTCAGTGGAAGTAAATTTAAATACTAAGCAGACAGCTTGTCTTGGCAGAATTTAAGATAGTCATCTACTCTTGCTTATTCCTATCACATTGTAAAGGAAAGTTTTCAGTAGTCTTTTTTTTCTAGGACTAATTTTAAACTTTCCATTATTTGGAAGAAAAAAATTAATGCAATAACAATACATCCCTCTTGAATTGTTTTGTAAAATGTTTAGGTATCATCTTGCCCTAACTGTGCGGTTGTTTCAAAAGAAATGCTTTTGTTCTGTGTTACTATTTTCAAAGGTAGCAATCCTGTTTGCTTGTGTAGTTTTAAGGGGCAATTTTAATTGTTGCTTCTGTACTTCTCTCGTAGGCAGAATCCCTATTGTTTAAGTTATCTAGGAATTCAGGTTCTAGTCCTTTCTGATGAGCCCTCTATGAATCTGTGATCTCATTGATATTTTTAACATATTAATGTGGTGTACATTAATTGTTTAATTCATCTGAGGTAAATTTCTTTCTCTCCTAGAATAGTAATCTCCATAGGACCATGTTCCAATATGTAAAACGTGTAATGATAATTAGCAAGTGTAAGGAAAGAAGTCGTGTCTTTCGGTATTACAACCGAAATATCTTTAAAATATCTGGCTCCTGGGGCACCTGGGTGGCCCAGTAGTTGAGCGTCTGCCTTTCAGTCAGGTCACGATCCTGGAGTCCTGGGATCAAGTCCCATGGCGGGCTCCCCACAAGGAGCCTGCTTCTCCCTCTGCCTCTCTCTCTCTGTATCTCTCTCTGTAACTCTCATGAATAAGTAAAATTATGTATATATATATATATATATATATATATATATATATATCCACTTGGATATTGGTTATCCACTTGGACAAGTTGAACTTTTTCTTAGGTTTTAAAAATGATCAATTTGCCTAAGTTGGTGCTCAAACAAAAATTCAAAATTTTCTAGGAATGTTTTAATTCTTCCTGAAACAGAAATGGCTTTGTTCACAGTTGATGTGGCAATCTACTTTTGTGGGAAAAATGCTGAATTCAAGAGCCAGATTGGCTTGCTTCAAATCCTGGACCCACCACTTATCAACTATGAGACACTGGGCAAATGTTTATTCTTCAATAAATTAGTAACAGAAATGATACTATTACTAACTTCTTCACATGGTTCTTAGGAGAGTAAAAGGACTGAGTGTACATGAGCCTCTTAGGAGGAGTGTCTGACATAGCCAGCACTATGTGAGCGTCAGTTGTGATGATCTGATTGACTGAGTCGATGGTTTTGTTCAAGCTCCAGGCGTTCCCTTCAGAAGTACTTGAGATTTTTAGTATAAACATATGAAACCTAATGGAACAAATTAAGAACTTCCCTGTGGTTCAAACTCCAAATATTTATTTTATGGAAAGGGAGGGTTAATCTCGATATAAAACATAAAAATAAATTTTAATCATGCCAAAGAAGCCATTTTAATTTAGCTTTTTACCCTTTTAATTTTAACTAAAAGTCTATTATTTATATGAATTCTTTATCATTTGAAAACTTTTAAACATGTCAGCAGGAAGTATGTACACACATACACATACTGCTTCTGGTATTTACAGCAGGATAACAATTGGTAAGTACATATGCAAAATATTTTACATATATATTTGCAAAGGAATGTTCCAAAGAAGAATGTCATGTTTATAATTGATTTTTATATACAGTTGTTTGTTTTTACGAATCACTATGGACTGAATGTTTGTGTTTGCTACTGAAACCTATTGTGCACACTGATAGTATTGGGAGATGCAGCCTTTGGGAAGGGATTAGATCACGAGGGCAGATCCCCTCATGAATCAAATTGGTGCTCTTATAAAAGAGACCAGAGAAAGCTCCCTTGCCCCTAGTCATGTTAGTTACAGCTACAAGATGGCCATTTATGAACTGAGAGACGGGTACTCACCCCACACAGAACGTAACCATGTGGGCACTTTGATTTTGGACTTCCTAGCCTCCAGAGCTGTGAGAAGTAAATTTCTGTTGTTATGATGTTATTCTATGGTATTTTGTTACAGCAGCCCAAATAGACTAAGTTAAATAACTTTAAATTTAGAGAAAACTTGCAAAGAAATTAAAAAAAAAAATTCCATATCCCCTTCAGCCAGTTTTCCTAAAGTTAACTTCTTACATAACAATGATATGTTATTGAAACTAAGAAAGTGACATTTTTTCATTTGTATTAACCAAACTGCAGGCTTTATTTGAAATTTACCAGTTTTTCTACCAATATCTTTTTTTTCTGTTCTAAAATCCAATCCAGAATATCACATTATAATTAGTCATCATTACTCCTCAGTCTCCTCTGATTTATGTCAGCTTCTCTGTTTTTTTTTTTGTTTGTTTGTTTGTTTTTTGTTTTTTTTTTGTTTTTTTTTTTTTTCTTGTTTTTCATGACTTTGACAGTTCTGAAGAGTACTGGCCAGGTATTCTGTAGAGTGTCCCAGGTACTGATAATTGACTGATAGTATCACTAATACTTTAATATTCTTTCTGATCTCTTTTGATGGTTTTTCTTGTACCTGTGTAATGAACTATAATTAAAACATACCACTTTTTCAATCAGAGTGTTAAGCAGACATCTTATACCACGGATCACAATATCTTAGCTCACCTTTGTTCTCTATTCCTTTGGCATGGACTGCACACAGGGATAAGCAATAGCCTCACAGCCCTCAACCTGATCTTGCACGCTCTCTGACTTTTTAATTTTACTGATTTGTTTGTGAGAGACACACACACACAGAGGCAGAGACATAGGCAGAGAGAGAAGGAGGCTCCCTGCAGGGAGCTCAATGCGGGACTCGATTAGGGACCCGATCCCAGGGCTCAATTCTGGGGCTCCAGGATCATGACCTGAGCCAAAGGCAGACGCTCAAGTACTGAGCTACCCAGGTGCCCTAATCTTGCCCTCTTTCTTAAGGCTTCTGTAGTTCTATGTATGGGGAACTGCCAAACCTGTTCAACCGTGTTGGTACATGTGCACCACTTTACTCATATTTAACCGAAAAGGGACAGGTGTTAGGATGGATGTAAAATTCCCATGTTTCAGGCAGAAACGTCTCAAATGTATTTTATGTGGTTTCTCCATCCTATCCTATCCTATCTTATCCTTTCCTTTTCTATTCTATTCCATTCTATTCTATTCTATTCTATTCTATTCTATTCTATTCTATTCTATTTGTATAGTCTATGCACTGTCTCCAGAGAGATCAAGCTCCAGTAGATCAGAGTCAAACCAGTTCAAAAATACTCTTGGATTGGCTTTTATTCCCTTTATGTGTCACTCTTTCCACTTATAACTCTAGTTTCCCCGTTATAGGCTTTTTCTTAGGGGGTGAGGAGACAGTGGGGAGGTGGTAACCCAAGATCAGACACAGTAAAGGAGAATAATTGAATAAATATTAAATTGTATGTGAGTTCATCAGATATTATGTGTAATATCCTTAGCCAACACTCATGTATTCTAGCATTTGCTGCATCTTCTTTGTGGGCATAGAATACATTGGAACCAGGGGGGAAAATATCTGATGCCTTTTCAATTTATTCCCTTAAAGACCTACTTAGGGAAAATAGAAAGATTAGAAATTCGACCATTGAAATTAATTAAGCACAATGAACTCTCTTGGGCCTATAAAATTAGATAAAATAAAATCAGAAGAAAAAAATCACAGACATATTTATCTGAATGTTGGTCTCTAAAATTAATCCACAAGGATAAGAAAACTGTCGATTAGGAAGATAAAAATTGGTCTTTATTCTCTATTTTAATTTGCATTTGCACCAAGAGACTATTGGAGGAAATATTCATAACAAATTATTCTGTCAAACACAGATATTCTTGCCTTTTGCAGTTGGAAGAACTCAGCAATAGCACAAATAGGGATATATATTGGAACTTAGTAATTGACAATTGTGAAATATTTCCTATGTATCTTATGCAAGAGAAAGTAACAAAAAGGAGGTAGGATTTTCCCCATTCCCATGGACTATCAAAACCAATGTTCATTCATTCTAGAAAACATTTTTCATACTCTGTACAAGACATTGTGGTAGACCTTGGGTAGAGAAGAATGAACAAAATACATGACCACTGACATTATGAACCTACAGCTGGTGGGAGGGAAAGTGTATACTAAACAGTTGAAGACTCAAATGAGCAATACTTACAAAATGTGATAGATGGATTAAGGAAAACATTTGGGTACTCTCAAAGAGAATAATATCTGTGTATTTATATTTAAATTAGATAGAGAAGACTTAAGATCGAAGCTCACACCTGAAGAATGGTTGACTTTTTCAATGGAAAGTAAGGAAAAGACTTCTGAAAATGAATGAAGGGAGATTTGAGAAGCAGGGAGATGCTGTATGATGTATTTTTGTAGCAGTGGTTACTAGACATGCTGCATGATTGTTAGAAACTGTTGAGCATGTTAAAGATTATTGAGATCCTGAGTGTTCAACTGATAATAAATTTTGATATCTTTGACAGAATGAGGTGATAAATTTTCATTGAAGAAAAGAAATAGAAATTACTATAACTGTAGTTATGTTTCTTAAATCCAATGATGAAAAAAATGACTTCACATAAAAAATATTGGAGTTGTTTTGCTTAAAGAAAAAGCAGACTCTATGACAGGATTTATTTATTTTTTTATGACAGGATTTATATCAACTGGTTTTCTTTTCTTGAAGCTCTACTACAGTAGAGTAACTTATATAAGTATGATATTCAAAAAATTAATGTAAACCATAATAACTTAAAAATACACATTTTTCTTTAGTGTATAGCTTTCAGAAAATGAATTTAAGTCATAAATATTTATTCCATGATTTATATTTTTATCAAGAATATTTATGCATTCCTCCACTAAGGCACACCTCCCATTGATGCCTTTGAGAAAGAAGTGTTTGATTTCCACCCACACAAGATTTATCCATTTAATAACAAATTCTGTAAGTTTCATAATCAATTATTACCTTAAATGATATTTATAGTCTGGCTTACTTGCTAACTTTGTCATTTGCTTTAGACAGTAAGCTTCGTTTTGTTCACTGCATCTGTCTTGTATCTTTAATAGGCCTTTATATTGCTTGAATATGTGAATGAAAACATGGCTTTTTAAGATTTAGCATTGACTTAACAACAAACTTTCACAAAACAGAAGCAAATATAAATGTACATGTTAGCTTCAAAGCGAACTCAGTTTTAGAGCTATGTGGGGAAAAGACTGTATACCTTTGATGGGAAAAAGGTAGTTCAATTCCTGTTACACTGTTTAAAAAACTAGTTTGAAGACAAATAACCCACTTGTGGTCATTCATCTTTAAGAAGTAAGGTTAGGAATAGATGCAGAGTATTCTACCATAGAGTAGTTATTTCTATTAATAATGATTCATCTGCATTCTGTGCATTGAGTTTATGTAGATTCTTATGCAAAGTTATAAGAGAACTGCTGATTGTTTTCATCAAGTAGATTCAAGCCTAGTTATACATTTTCCTTTTTCTTTTTACTCTGCTTTTCGTAATTCATGAGGTCGCTGCATATTTGAGTTATAATTATTATAATTATACTTCTCTCCTGAACTATCTTTACTGTTCCCTTGATGACTGTTGCTTAATCAACATGATGAGACTTGCCTAATAAACTCCTCCTCTTGACATTATAGTTAGGTTCTCAGTGGGGGATAGTGTATTATAGGGGTTAAAACTGCAGGCTTTGGCACCAGACTGCACAGATTCCACTCCTGGTTGTATCACTTAGCAGTTGTGCAAACTTCAGCAAGTTATTTAATCTCTCTGAGCCTCAGGTCTTCCCAGGTAATAGGAACATAATAAAAGTATAAAGCTCATATCGTTGTTGTAAGGACCACATTAGATAATTCATGCTAAGAACTAAAAAAATGCTGATATATTATAAGCACCACATATAATGATAAGAATTAATCATTTAATTCCTCAAGAATACTTCTCTGATCTTTCTGCAAGGTTAAATAGACTGTACTGTAAGCTCTCAAAGCATAATATAGCTCTCTTTTATAGCACTTATAACACTTATACATTTCACATTTATTTGGAGAATTTTTATTACATTTTACTCACTCCTAATACTGTAATCTCCATGATTGCACTGTGTGTTTTGTCTTTTTTTCTTTTTCTCATTAGTACATTACATGACAGCCAGCACAATGTCCAATATGTAGCAAATACTCATTATATAAGTGATGAATATGTTGAAGAATGAATGGATAGATGAATGAATGAATAAATTTAAGTATTTGATAACATCCTGTATTTGTATCATCTTCCCTATTCCATCTTACTAAGGCCTCCTTATGGTAGGCAAAGTGCCAATTATTTCCTTTCCCTTTCTTGGTCTCATGCCTGTTTTCTCATGCTACAGTCTGACTTAATTACATTTGAATTCAATTAAGAATAAAAGGATAAATATTTTTAATATTTTATATAACTCTGAATTACAAATATGCACAAATAATTCACATTCCCTCTAAAATGCAGGTACAAGTGACATTTGATAAGGTATATTTAGTGAAAATAATAAAAATGATTCCTTCCTTTTAACATAATTAAAACAATGAACCTTGGTGCTAATGAGCCTATTCCTCAGAAATAATGTTTAGGAAGTTAAGAGAAGATGTTCTCAGGGGACATTAATTTAATTGTAGATCAAAGCCTAATTTTCAGACTTGAAGACAAGCAAATATACGTTTCCTTTCTTTTGTTTATTTATGGCTGAATAAAATTCCTTAGGTCAAGTCACATTTCAATCAATTCTGAACAGACTTAAAAAAAAAATAATTCTATATTCCTTAGCAGGTAGAAGTCCTGATGGGCATGCTCTGGTTTGAAAATCTAAAAATAAAATAAACAATATACTTTTCATTAGGCAGGTGTTAATTGCCTTTTCTAATTGAACAACAGTAAATAGATGTTTCCTTTTAACTGGAGAAATATCTATAAAATTGCTCATATAGTATTAAAGAGAATTAAAAGTTAAAAAACATTTCATAATTTCCTTAAGTATTTTAAAAATTGGTATTAAAAACCCTCAAAGGATTACACAAACACACACACACACACACACACACACATTTTTATAGCAGAGAATCCATACATCAAAAACATTAGTGAGTTTTGGAATGGGAAAGAAGGATATATTTGACTCTAAAATTGTGCATGTTTATGGTACTTATTATATAGACTATTTTTTTTTATTCATTCAATAAAAAATTCAAAAGTTAAGGATGTCAACCAGTAAAACAATCTATGAACCAGTCAGGTGATGGCAAATTTTTATTGGGATTCAGTTCGCTGTAAAATATAGGCTCATTAACTCTATCGGAACCACTGACCACAAAAAGAATTAAGCATCAGAGGGACTTTGCTTAGTAAAACTTTAAAATATTTTCTTTTTTTTCCAAATAAAATTTTCCAAATCACCCAGGTTTTATTAAAAAGTCCTTGAAATTCTAAGGGTCATGTACTACCAACTTTATCTAAATTGGGAATTAAGGTTATTTCAGATTATAGTAAATAATATAAGGTGGCTTACTTATTTTATAGTTAACAGCAAAGGCAGATTGAGTAATAAAAAATAAAAATATTTATAGACCAATTTTACTTTATTAATACGAATGATAAGAGTATATATAAATAGTAGGAAACTAAGTTCAATTGTTTAGTAAAAGAATTATTGATCAGTATCTTTTAGATTTTAATAGTAAAGATCTTTTTTTGTATCCAGGGCATTTCTATAATACTATGTGACTTCAATTTTTTTCTTATTCTTAATAACAGAACACATTATGGATCTTCCAGAACTTAACTATTTTTATTGAATGGCATCCATGCTGTTTAAGAATAGAAGTGCATTTCCTTCATGTGTTTATTAGCTAATATTCTTTCTTATGCAAGTAAAATAAAAACCAGCACAAATTGTGGAAGTATGTTATATCATATACCTGAAGCTCAGGCATATATATTAATTATATGATACAGTTAATGCTTAAACCTCATTACTCAATTTTTCATGGTCTACTGTTCTTGTTGGTAGAGCGGCTTTCATCATGTTACCACAATTCCTAACAGCTGTGGGGACAAGATGCTTCGTTATTTTTGTCCTATAGGGCACCACCTTCAACAAATCTCAGCTGTAGACTAAAATATCTTTCCTTCAATGTGAATAGAATTAGCTTTCCCCTAATGCACATAACTTACATAGAAGTTTAGATATCTGAAAAAAATACGTCATTTTCTTAGGAAAGTTGCTTGTGTGAGTGAAGTCTAGAGAAGAAACTCACATAGGCCAGCACAGCAACAACAGCAGCCTCAGCAATGATGATAACTACACCATCATCATCATCATCATGATAAAACTAGTTAAGTAGAAAATATAATATAATATATATTAATATATAATATAATATAATATAATATATAAAACTAGTTAAGTAGAAAATATAATAAAATATAATGCTGTAGTATTAGCATTATTCTTTTATAGAATAATTATATTTTACATATATGATATTATATAAATTAAATTACAGTATCAAAATTAGCATTTAACATTGTACTAGAAGTGCAAGTAATGTAATAAAATGAAAAATAAAAATCAAAGTATTCAAAAGAGAAGGTAGAGATAGTCATCAAATGGAAATTATAATGACCCAGGGAATTCTGATTATTTCTGGGAGGTGATCTTCCTCTAGCCTTCACTCTTTCATCGAAGGAGACACAAGGAGGGTTTCTATCTCTCCCTGCTCCCAGGCCCTTCCTTCCTTGTCCTCTGAGTTGATACTAAGGAACTGCAGGGGGACATTCAGTGCACTCAGAGCTCCTACTTACATCATCATTCCCAATACTTCACAAATCTAATCTTTGAGTTGGAGAAAGTCCAGTGAATTCAATGGGCCCCTATATTTTAGTCTGTCCCCTTAGATTGAGGGGAAAAAAATCTTTCTTCACATTAGAAGCACTACTTTTAAAGAACCCATATCTCATAAACCCATAGCCATATGCACACCTAATTGTAAAAGAACCATGGGCCAAGTCTGGAGCTAGGAACTGTTAGAGTATGCCCTATAACTCTAAATATTCGTTCTCCTGAATAACATAGATCATGCTTCAGAGACAGGCTTCTTCATGTCTCTTGTCCTATGTCTCAAAAACAAAATGCAATTTCATCTAGAGGCTATGGAGTTTTGTGGATGATGCTTCCAGGAATCTTGAATATGGATGCTTATAGGAAGTGTAGGGAAAGTTTGAACAGCAGAAATACTTTTGTAATAAAAAAGATTTAAACAAACCAAGGAAGCAAACAAAAGATGTTAGCTTGCAAATTTTCTACTCAGCAAGAATGCAATAGATTCTTGCATGAGGAAGTATCATTTCCAAGTAGTGCTTAACATCTATTTTCTTATTTTATTGTTACAATTACAGTTATAGAGTTATTTGCAAGTTAGTAAAATATTTGCAACTTAGTAAATGATTTCCAATAATTCATAAATAAGAGTTATTTCACAATATTATATATTTCATATTACACAAAACATTTATATTTGGAGCTCTAGATTAAACACCTGTAGACTATGATTATGATCCTTCATATTGGCAACTAGATGATTATGTTATTTTTTTTACAATATGTTCAATATGTTTGAAACAAAATATGTTTACCAAAAAAACCCTTTAGATTTTCATTAAATAAGTTTGGTTTATAATTTTAATTCCTTATTTGCTTTTTCTCCAATCATAATTGATATTTTTGAATATTTTAGAAAAAGTATTTTTGAAGACATATGAAATGTATTTTTAAAATTTTACATCATCATAGTTTACATTTTTAAGAAAGTATATATGTTAGTCTGCTCAGACATCTATAATAAAATATCATAGTCTAGGTGGCTTAAACAACAGAAATTTATTTTTTTGTAGTTCTGGAGGTTGAAAGTTCAAGATCAGGGTGCCAGCATAGTTGGGTTCTGGTAAGAACTCTCCTTCTGGCCTCCAGAAAAGCCACCTTCTAGCTGTGTCCTCACATGGACTTTCCTCAGTGAATGCTCTTTGAGGGAGAGAAATCACTTTCTTCTTATAAGACCACCAATCAGATCAGAGTAGGGCCCCACCTTTAGGACACAATTCAATCAATTGTATATATTATTTCAATACTTTTCTTTTTAGTCACAGGACTCGTGACAATCTTATTTAGAACAGCTTAAGTAATGATTGTGCTGGAATGAGAAAATAAATTTTGTGAAACAAATGTATAATAATGCTAGAATAATGGATATATTCATTTTATTACTCATGCAAATATAGGTGTCCATCAGTAGAACACACACACACACAGAATAATCATGTTCAATAATTTTTAATATTTTATCAACTCAGTCATTTAAAAATATTTTACACATTTTATCATAACACACATTTAAAGATAAGAGGATAGAATACAATTTGTTAACAGTTTGTGACCTTGATTTAAATATTAAAAATATTTAGACAAATGACATGAAGTCTTCCAACCACACTCTTTTCTTGTTAATTACAAAATCAGAAGTAGGCCTGATTTTGTCTTATAGCTTTAACTGAAACCAGTCTAACCTGTGAGAAAACTCCAGTACTTCAAAGCTATTTTCCTCTCTCATTTCAAGTACCTTAGCTTCTGAAACAGGACATTGTACTTCTTGTTATTTTCACTGCTACTTTCAAGTCATCCCTTCTCCTTCACAGTTCTCCCCAACAAATGAACAGCCAAACAAACAAAACATAACATCATAAACCAAAAACAGACCTCATCATCTCCTGATACTTGACAAGTATTTATTACTCATTCTTTTGGAATTCTATATAACAAACACCCATTTCACTCTTTCTCAGTCTTCAATGACTTTGAAAATTGTTTTATTTCTACCATTATTGTTACAATTCTTAAGGAGTTAATATTGATGTTAAAGATCTTGTTCGTAGTTTGACTTTCCCCATCTCTCATGATCTTGTTTTCCATCCCATCTCAGTCAATACTATAAGGGTCACATCCTTTATCTGCAATCCTTCCAAAATCTTTAAATAAGGCCCTGACCACAACATCTTATTATTCAACTTATTTCTTTTAGGCTCCTCTCCCACCCAGTCCCATACTTCACTGTATCAACAAATATTCATACATGGTTCTTGCCCTTCTGGTTTTTAAAGTGAACTCCATTGGTACACATGATTCTACACTTTCCTGCCTATTCACTTCTTACGTTACACCCTCTCTCCCACAAAGCAACAGTTTTGTCTCTCTACTGAATTATTTTTATCACCATAGAAACTAAGTATAATATGCCTCATCTTAAAATAAATATGTCCTTGTGATCACATCTCCCTCTAGTGACCACTCCATTTTTCTGTTCCATATTAGAGAAAGACTCTGAAAGAATTTTCCATATTTTTGGTCTGTACTTGCTGGTTTCTGTAGCATTCCTTGAACTTAGTTTGTTAAGGTTTTTTTTCTCACCATTTCATTGACATTCCTCTTCTCAGATCTTAGTCCACATCTGACTAGCCCTGTCAACAACATGGTACAAGGTTGGCCTTTCACCCCTCCTTGAAGTACTTCCTTCACTTGAACTATCTTACCAACTGTCTTTGAAAACCATTCAGCTCTTCATTTATTTAGGGAAAAAATTCAATTCCTTATAATGCTTTACTAGTACCTACAAGATTTAATTATCTTACTAATTCCCTGACCTCACATCTGTTTCTAATCCCCCCAGGGTTCATGTTGCCCTATATGCCCTATCTTCTTTCTATTTCTAGAATACACCTACAACCTGGCTGTAATTTCAGGGTCACTCACTATTCACTTTGCATGGAAAACAAAACATCTCTAGGAAAAACCTACAAAGCCTACACCATTACTTACTTCAATCTCTATTAAATTCTTACCTTTTTAGACTTATATTGATAGCCTATCAATAAAGTATTCCTGACAGGTTACTCTGTCTACACACCCTACTATATTTTTATTTTATTTTTAGAATGGATACTACCTGACCTGTCATTTTTGTTTTTGTGGTAATTTTCTATATCTTTCTACTAAAATTTATGTTCTAAGACATCAACCAAGTTTTGAATAAATGTATGAGTGCATTCATGTTTGAAATTAGCATATAGTTAGACAACTCAAAATCATTAACTTAGAATTTTTAAAAGTTAAAATATTATTTAAAAAATAAACCAGGATGTGTGTGGGGGGTGGGCACTGGGATGGTATAGAGAGGATAACAGATGAATCTAATTGTACTACAGATATTTGATATGATCATACTGAAAGAGAAGGGAAAAAACAAAAAATGCAAAAAGGATCTTACCTACACAATTTTGGAAGGCAGTGTTTTGACTGGAAACTATAAAGCTAAAAACAAAAGGATCTATATATACACACTGTACTGTAATTGATAAATTTTGTTTTGATGAAGGTATGGGTTAGCAATTCTGAAACACTGCACGTTAAGGTTGAGCAATTAAGTAAAGGGATAATGGATTTCAGGAGCCAAGTTTCTCCTTTTCAGAAAGGGAAGTTATAAATAGTCAAGAAAGGAAGGCTAGAATGAACCTAATAGTACTTGATTAGAGTCAGACACTTCTAATGAATTTATATTTAGCTTAATATGCATATACACATGGAGAGATAATGAACTAGGCATATATATATATATATATGTGTATATATTATTATATATATTTTCTGACCACAGAGATCCTAGAAGTGTTGGCACTCCAGCAGGAATAAACACACCAGTGCCCAGACTTGGTTTCTAAATTACATTCTCCAATAAAAGGAACTAGAGAGACTTGGAAAAAAATGTCACAGTCTAGGACTGAGACAGGAAAAATACAAGATGAGCCTTGAATATTATACAGTACCAGAAAGTAATGAAGTGCTCAAATAACAGCAACAATAGCAACAACAATGTGAGAATAGAGAAAGGACAGAAGAAACAATATAAACTATTCCCAATAGCTTAACCATATTTTGTTTGTTAACCATAGCTTAACAAAGAATTAAGCACAAAAATATAATAGATATTAGATTATAACCTAATGTATAAAATAAATATGAATCTATACTAATATAAATATGTGATTGAATAAATAAATGTGAGTGAAGGCATAAATCTTCCTTAGAGAATAAATTCAATAATAAATCTGGATATTCCCCCTCAAGGGGTAGAACTTAACTCCCAGGGTTTGTGGGCATGTGGGTGGTAAACTTAGTGACTCACTTCAAAAGAATGTGGAAAAGTAACAACAGTAGTTTCATTCATTATATGGAAGCCTATAAAATACTACCTGAACTAAATGATGAAGATTAATATCCCTAATGATGTCATGTAACTTCAGAAATAATGTAATAAGAAGTACTTGTCTCCTCCATGCTATTCTTTTTAATGATGCACAACCCCCATCTAACAAAGACAAAAACCATCTGACAAGTGAAATTGAGGGACAAATGACAAAAAGCCTGAATAGTATTCCTCAAGTGTCAATATTGTAAAAAACAAGGAAAACTGGATTCCATCACAGGCCAGAGGCAGCTAACGAGCCATGAGAGGTAAATGCAATGTGATGCAATGGATTGGATCATGAAACACAAAAAGATCTTCCTGAAAAACTAGTTACATACAATTAAACCCAGTTTAACTAACAGAATGTATCAGTGTTGGTTTTGTAATATCATAACTTTGATAAATGTACCATGAAAATAAAATATTAATAGGAGAAACTTAGTAAAGTATATGGCAACTCTGTACTGACTTTGCTACCCTTATGTATATAGAGAATTCTTTCAAAATATAAGATTATTAAAATAATAGTTTAGTGAATTGAGGTAAAATAAAATGATTCAAATCAATGATCAAAATTAGTAATTAGAAAAAAATCAGTAAATTAAATACAAGTCATTAGAAATAAACAGATAATAAAGATAAGACTATGAATATTTAGAAAACAGAAAACAGAAAAAAAATCAGTCATATTGATGATATCAAAAGCTGGATCTGAAAAAATCAGTAAAATTGGTAAGCCCCTAGTTAGCCTTATTAAGACACAGTAGAAATAAGTAGAATAAAAGAATGTGGGAGAAAAGAAAGGAAAAGAAATAGACGGACATGGTCAATTGATTGTGGCAAAGGTAGGTGCCCAAGTAATACAGTGGAAGAAAGATAGTTTTTTCAAATTAAGATAATAAAACAATTACTCAATCATATGGAAAATAAAATCTAACTGACCTCATAGCTTACCCCCAAATTGACTTGAAGTGGATCATAGACATAAACATAAAAGCTAAACCTATAAAACCTCTATAAGAAAACCACTTTTGGAAATAGTTTGAAAATTTCTTACAATGGCAAACATTTAATTACTATATGATTCATATTTCCACCTCATAAATATTTATCCAAATAAATTAAACTATATGCTTGCATAAAGATGTGTACACAAATAGTCAAAGAAACTTTACACATAATAATTGAAAATGAGAAACACTCAATTGTCCATTAATATATAATATACAATGTATAATTATATATTATATTAATATTATATATTATAAATATATATTATATATACAAAACAATTGGCATTACATTATATTATATTATATTAAACGAAAAGATAGGAATAAGTAATTTAATTTCTATTGTCAGAAAGCAGGTCAGTGTTTGCTTAGCATCAGCAAATGAATTTCTTTATTGTGGAACAATGGTAGGGATACTTACATTGTAGAGACATAATCTTTTTAATCTATTTACCAATGAAACATAATGAGTTAAATTGATAGAGATTTCCATGTTCAATTTTAAACACATTTGTATTTTAAGTATATTTGTGCTTTATTTAAAAAACCCTACAATAATAAATTGTGCTACACATGCAAAACTTATGTAAAGTTTGGGAAGGTTATTGTTTTTGAGGACATCAAGGAAAGAGGTAAATTTACTCATTTCTGGCCTCACAGGGCTAAACAAAGACAGGCTGTGTGAACTAGAGACATTATCCATAAATTGAACTAATCCAGGCAGAAGTGGGCATTCAGAGTCAGGCCATTATTAGGCAAACATCCTCCTTTCCTGAATATCATTGGAGATTGAGTGGCTTTCAGGGAGCTCACTATACCTGTGATAGAATATGAATGAATTTTATTTAGACTCATTTGCATTTGAAAAAATCCATGGCAGGAATAATCTCTATACAAAACTTAAACCAGGAGCCTCAATCCCCCCAGTTTTACTACCTAATTAGTAATCTTTATCTATTTTTTTAAATTCAGTTTTGGTGATGGATGCTAACTTGACAAAACATTGTGTCATTGGTATTATGATTTATTGTAACATTTTGATAAATTTGTACTTATCCATATTTCTACATAATAAAAATATTCATGCACTTTTTGAAAGGAACTAATATGTGGTTTAGTTAAGTGGGAATGATTCTAGACTAGATTATTATCTCATCAATTCCAAGATCTACCACTCCAGAGAACACATTAATTCGATAAATATTTGAGTGCCTGCAATGTTTCAAGTTCCTTAGATTTGGAGAAGCACTCTTAATATATTTCCTCTTTTTTTATAATGAAGGTAAATCCCTGATTTACTCAAAGGATAAACTAATATACTCTAAATTCTTATTAATCTTAATACTTTATGTTAAAATAATTCTTAAATATATATTGTGTATTCTATAAGACAAATTCCTTAAATAATTAGGCTTCTTTTATCTTATTTGTTCCAGTGTTATTCAAGTTAATAAAAAATTTAGACTATTCTGTCTAAAAACACCCAGGTACTTATTTATGGAATGTCAGAAATTCATTTAAGTGTTTGCAAATATGGAAAAAATTTCTTATCTATGCTACTCACAACATTTTCCTTTTTTTTTTAAGATTTTATTTATTTATTCATGAGAGAGAGAGAGGCAGAGACACAGGCAGAGGGAGAAGCAGGCTCCATGCAGGGAGCCCAATGCAGGAGTCAATCCCAGATCCTGGGATCACACCCTGAGCCAAAAGCAGGTGCCCAATCTCTGAGCCACCTAGGCGTCCCACAACAAATTCCTTTGAACTTAAACTGTACTCTGTCCAATTTTTTTGTGAACCTAAAACTGCTCAAAATAGAAGTCTAATCCTTTAAAATAAAATTAAAAATCTAAATGTATTAATAAATTAAGACCTAAAATAAAATTGTAGAATCCTTTTTAGTAGACTAATTGTTTTCACCCACATTTTGTTGCAGAGAAATAGTTCCCAGTCACTTGATCATGAATATCACTTCATATATTTTTAAAACATTGGCTATTTTAGTTCTGCCAAATCAGAATCCATTTTGCAGAAGTCTAGAGTTCTATAATTTTAGTAGGTCTCCACACATGATTATTATTTGTTTTCTGCACACATTTTGGAAATTAATGGGAGAAAAATTTTCAGTGGCTCTAAGTCAATAAGTGTTATGTTCTTACTAAACTTATTGTTATTAAGATACATATATTACACATAGGCATGGAAAATCCCTATATAAAAACATTAAAGAGCATTAAAATCTTTAGCCTGGATTGCTACTCAGCAATTTTTTTCCTTTCTATGCATATGATAGGATGATATATTCCTAAAACTTTTAAATTAGGTATAGCCCTGTGCCAAATTTTTATGACTCAGAACTTGTGCATGAGGGGTGCCTAGGTGGCTCAGTGGGTTAAGCTTCAGATTCTTGATTTCAGCTCACGGCATGATTCCAGAATCCTGAAATTCAGCCCCATGTTTGGGCTCCTTGATCAGCTGGAATTCAGCTTCTCTTCCTCTCATTCCCCCTCTCCCTCTGCCCTCACACCCCCAGCCCCACTCACTCTTTCTAATAAAAATAAATCTGTTAAAAAAAAAAAAAGTTGTAAATGAAAGTGATGGTGTCAGGCCATGTAAGTGCTTTGAAAACCAATGGGAGATTTGCTATTTAGTCTTTTTATTACCCTGGAAATGGTACCAATTTTGTACAAAGGTTAGTTGAGTAGGCCTAATAAGCAGATAGCAAGGCCATATATAGCAGGAATGAAAAATAAACTTTATTTTGTGAAGTGCTACGATTTGGAGTTGATTACAGCAGCAAAACCTAGGCCACTGTGATAGATTTAGATAATGAAGAATTTAGAATCACAAAGAGTGAGTTGATTTCATAACAAAAGAAAACAGAAAACAAATATAGAAGCAAACACTGAAAGATGTGGTGGTGTTGGCTTGCACAGTGAGTAGTGAGTGGTGAGGCATCTGTAACAGAAGTCTGAATATATAGTGATCAATGTTTTGCGATGGCCAAAACATTTGATAAAACTGTAGCCCATGATTATTTGGAAGGCTTTTTGTGTACATAAAGAACTTGAATTTTTTGCTTTAAAGTTTTGAAAATAAAGTTTTTAGCAAGGATTTGTTGATATTTCCTGAGCAGTGCAAGTTATTACATATGAGAAATAAATTTAAGACAGAATTGGCCAGTTTGTTAGCTTATACAAAGACTAATGAAGTGATGCAGAGATATACAATTCCAGGACATTTTAGAATTAGGTAAGATGACTACTTCTCAGTAAAAAACAGCAAAAGGTAAAATTTAGAAATGTTTCAAGTGCCAAGGAAACCTTAAGATACTGACAGGATTAAATTGGTGCCAGTAATTTTTTTTTTTTCATTTGGATTCCTGGCACTGGAAAAAAACAAAAACAAAACTTTAAGGTGTTGTTCTTCCATAAAAGACCCACAGTTAAATTGAGAAAGACAAGCATAGGGCAAAAAAGGAAGAAATATGTAGAAATTATGACAGTTAAGTCTATAAAGGATTTATAGGTATATTTCTATTGTCCCATGATCTGACTGGAATCCAATAGATAAGAAGCTCAGTAGGTGTTTCAGAAAGTTACCCTGTCAAGCAAACCACATTTGCAAGGTAAAGAAGGTTTTCATTTCTTGAGACTTATGAAGATGCTAGAGATCCCAAATTTATGTGGAAATATGCTTATAAAGTTGCTCAGTCCCCAAGAAATATTTATTCTCCACTGTCTAGCTTAGATATGTTCAATGTAGAAATATGAATAAAAGAATCTTCAAGAGAATAAAATAATGGCCTCAGGAAAAATTCAGCTGGGAAACCTTTTTCAAGGAAAAATATATTGGACTGTTTTCAAGGAATGTTACTCACATTTAAGGTAGAGGACTTTTCAAAAGTTTTCCTAGTAAGTTTCAGAATTGTTACGTATCAGTGTTTGTTGTGCCTATCATTTTAAGATGCAAGACTTTTGTGAGAATTCAGTTTACTTACTAATTAATGTATTTATTTTAGTTGATCAAGAGAACACTTAGTTTTAGTTCATCAAGAAAATGCTCATTTGTTTCACTTTTCTTGATTTAATCAAGAGAAGCCACTACCATGGGTCACTCAAGATTAATGGACTTTGTCTAGGTTCTGTGATTGCACAGAAATTGAGGTTGTATAGCTTGGGAAGATATGAATGCTTTTTTTCCTGAAATACAGAAATTGGACTGAATGTTTGATCCTAAAAATGCTGACCCTGGACATTATGGCTGTTTACCAAATACTTCTAGTTCTTCCATTGTCAAGTATCTGGCGGGATTATACTTTCCTGCCTGCTTGAAACTCTGTGATTGCATATCTTACTTTGATCAATGCAAAGTGAGCAAAAGTGATATATCTCAATTCTAATTGGGACTTTAAAAGCTTTTGTGCAATTCGTCATATTCTCTTTATCTCAACCGAAACACTGTAGATGTACATGATAAGGTGCAAGTTCTAACAGTGTCTATTCCAGAGTGAGTGAAATAAGCGATCCCTTTTTAACTTACGTTGGACATGTAGAGCAAACAAGATTTTTTTTTTTTCTGTGAAGCCACTAAGATTTGGGGGCTGTTTCTTCCAGCAGCATAACTTAGCTCATCCTGATAAAATATTACTAGGTTAATTATTCAAGACAAAAGAGTCACTGATGGATCTTTTTAATATTTATCCCCTTAGTTCATCTAATTTTTCATATACATATTGCTCTTTATTGTAAAGAAAAATGAAGATTAGAGGAAGAAATATGTGACATACAAATTAATAATTCAAGAAAACATATCACTTACAGTTAAATATCAATCAGAAGCTATTTTAATTTTAACTCAATGAAATTTTATTGCAATGGTCCTGGAAAACATACCTGAGTTTAGGCAGCTGGTTTTTAAGTATATTTGTTATGAACTTCTATTTACTCCTTTTCTTTGATTGTGGCAGGTATATCCTCTTCTATCTTAAATGATCTTGGTGATATGAGAAAATGCATTTCTCCAACTATTATCTTAAATAAGATAGTAGTAGTAAATAGTACTATTGAAACATGTTCTGTGAAGAATCCAACTTAAAAAGAAATTTAGCATGTGATATATTTTGTGGTATGTATTTCCTTTTTCCCCTATCTTGTGATAAAGAAGTTTTTTTGTTTATAAATCCAGAAGGATTTGGCCTATTAAAGAGCCATATTCAACTTAATAATAAAATATGAAAATAATCTCATTAGTCCTTTTAACCTGAAGTCATAGAGTGCCCTGAATGACCTAGTTATATTGATGATCAGTAAACAGTGCAGCATATTCCTATGTAGTATTGTCACATCCAAAGGAATTTAGCCTATATGTCTACTAGCCATGAAGGTACTCTGCTATGCTTCATGTGAAGAAACAATGAGGAATATTTTTATATATTAATTCCCAACATTGATGGATGAAATAGCTAAGTATAATTAATGTAGCACTTTAAGCAGATTTGTATGTATCAGTTCTGTCATTTTTCATTTTGCTGAAAGATATTTGGAAGAACTGTGTTAGAACAGAGGAAGGATAGATACATTCTGGCATAAGAAATTAAATAGAGTTTACCTTTGAGATCTTTTAAAAAATAGTGGCAGAAGGTTTCCTAACACTGAAAGTAAAATACTATTAATCACAGTCACAATTCTGGTAAGTTTTAGTTTCAACTTATGGATGCTAAAAATTAGAATAAAACTAAAATTATGATTGATGAAAATAAGCTAATTACTGTGTTTATTTACTGGTTCAAGTAAGTATTAGAACATGGAGGTAGTTTAAAAAATATTTTTGGGAAGATCATGCATTTGAGGAATATATTTCAGAATGTATATAAATTCTTAGCAATTCCATATATACATATAAATGCAATTCTGTGTGCATGTGTGTATATAGATAGTATATATATATAGTCACACACATAGAATTTTATATATACACATGTAGAATTTATATATATATTTATATAGAAATAGAAATATACAAAATATATACATATATACATAATATATATTTACCTATACACATTATATATACATATGTAATAGTATAAATACATATATAGTATAATAAATAGTATCAATACATGGTATACATAATACATAAATAATATAAATACATAAATACATGTAGATAAATAGTATAGTATATATTATATATAGTATATATTCTATACTATAATAGTATAAATAAATAGCATACTTATTTATATTTATATATACTATTTATCCCTTAAAATTATATATATATATAGATATATACATATATACATATATATCTATATATGTATATATAGATATATACTATTTCTCCCATTTGCTAGTGTTTGGATGCTTGTATTACTAAACATAAACCTCAGGTGATGCAAAACAGATAACTCTAATTCAAAAAAGTACCAATCTGTAGGAGGGAGGTAAAAACAGGCCAAATGCTATTAAAATTAGGCTTGTTTTCAGTATGTCAATGATCTAGATGAGTAGTGCTCTCCATTAAAAGTCATTTTTCCTAAGATTTTGTCAATTTTTGACATATTTAAATATCTCTGCAAATATCAATTCCATTCACTCTTTATCAATCTCACTTGTTTCACAAATTTAATTACAAACTTGGTTTCTGGCTAGAAACAGAGCAGATACAGCTCAAATATAAACAAAATTTAGAGTTAATAAAAAGCATTACATTTTACTATATAGTAAAAATGACTTCAAAATCAATTATGAAAAGAATTTCTGTTCAACAGGTGGTTTTCCAAAACCAGAGAGTCAACAAGAAAAAAAAAATGACTTTCCTGTTTAACTTAAAAAAACTAATTTCCAGGCAGAGCAATGAATTCAATGTAAAATTAGTAAGATCACTAAATTACTAAAATTTCAGTGTAAAATATGGTTAGTCTTTTAAGTAAGGCACCATATCCAAAACACTTTAAAAAATCTATTCAAACATACACACACAGAGACACATATTCCTATGTACACATTAAGATTGGAATAGATTTTCAGTGCAGTACTGTTGAAAGGAAATAATTAAAACACGACATATCTATGAATAAGAAAACTATAACAAAATATAAACATAATTTATGAGCACATACACTATATATGTATGTATATATGTGTATCACATCCGTATGTGTGTATATATACATATTATAATATATACATTATATATATATTTATATATATATACACACCATATTACATCTAGTCATTATTTCTTTATGTCTTTGTTTGGTCGCAATTTCTCAGTCTTGTTTTTGATAACCTTGACACTTTTTTTTTTAACCTTGACACTTTTGAAGAATACTGGCCAAATGTTTTGTAGAATGCCCCTCAATTTTTTTCTGATGTTTTCCTCTTTTCTAGATGAGGTTTATGGGTTTGGGGGAAGAAGCTGCCACTCTCACAACAAATTGGAACTTGCTAGCAAAATGATTTATCAGTTATAATTTTAATCTTATCTGACTAAAGTAGTATTTTTTGTTTTGTTTTGTTTTGTTTTTTTCCGTTGTGAAGTTACTCTTTCTGCCTTTCGATTCTATACTCAAAAGAAGGTCTCTACACACAGCTGGCACAGTATGTTTCCCTCTTCTTTTTTTAATAATAAATTTATTTTTTATTGGTGTTCAATTTACCAACATACAGAATAACACCCAGTGTTCATCCCGTCAAGTGCCCCCCTCAGTGCCCGTCACCCATTCACCCCCACCCTCCGCCCTCCTCCCCTTCCACCACCCCTAGTTCGTTTCCCAGAGTTAGGAGTCTTTATGTTCTGTCTCCCTTTCTGATATTTCCCTCTTCTTGAAGTAGAAGTATCTGCATAAATATTTTGGAATTCGTCTACACAGGAGATGTCTGTTCTCCCAATCACGTGTTTATTTAATCATTTGCTTATACATGAACTTGAAGTTATTTGTTTCATTCTTTGGATGTAGTCATTCCTACTTATTTTATTCCTCAAATTACTGTAGCTTTGGCCAGTGAGAGTTGTTTAGTTGATTCCTCTGTTCTTTTGACACATACCTGTCCAGTTGTGTATAAATGTGTGCCCACATGTGACATTCTCTTATTTTAAGGCACCTCATAATGCTCATTCTGTATGTTTCTTATGGAGTCTCAAAATCATCCCATTCTCCAAAGAGCCCACGATCCTTTTTTAGAGAAATTATGTTAGAAAACAAGATCTAGGGGCATCCAGGTGGCTCGGTGATTGAACATCTGCCTTGGGTTAAGGTCGTGATCCCAGGGTCCTGGGACCCAGTCCTGCATCGCACTCCCTGTAGGGAGCCTGCTTCTCCCTCTATCTGTATCTCTGCCTTTCTGTGTGTTTCATTGATAAATAAATAATCTTTAAAAAATGAAAACAAGATCTGGGACTACTAAGGTATGCTTTTTGCTACTATTGTTTCTTTTAGGACATCTATCTAAATCGACAGAATAAGGAAATATATACATATAAAACAAGGAAATATACATTGATGTACTAATAAATGTGTATACATATATTTATAAATACTTCCATATGTATCATCTATATTTATATGAATTTAAAAACATGAGTTTATACTCATGTCTCCAACATAAGTCCATTACAACATGGATGACTCTGCCTTCTTCTCATGATAAACTTGGCTTTCACTAACCACTGACTATCACTTCATTGTTTGATTCCATTATACATGAATAATTGTTTCAGGATTGTTAACCTGTTCTCCCATGAGACACAACTTTATCAGCAATATTACAGGGCTTATATACTATTCCTTTTGCTTTTAGTCTTACAGACACTACTCCCTTCCAGAGTTATTTTGGTCACAGTATTTTCCTTCTCTCTGAAGTGAGGTTATTCCATGCATTTTTAATGCAGTTTACACTTTTTATAATAATCTGCATCCCACCCTGTGATCCAACAACCTCCTAAATAACTTTACACTGGATAAATTGAGTCTTTTTGCACTTAAAAGTTATATAGTGTAATATATATACATCATTGTATGTTATATGAAGTATTTTTATGTCCATAACATAATCTCTGTGCTTCTCTGTTCAATCTTGCACCTTTCCCAAACACCTGACAGCCACTGATCGGTTAATTATCTATAAGGCTTTGCCTTTTGCATAAGGTGATAGAATTAGAATCATACAATATATAGCCTTTTTAAGTTGATCTCTTTGACTCAGCATTATATATATATATTTTTTTATACTGGATTTTTACAATTGATTAATATTTCATTCTACAGGTGGACAGCAACTTTTCTGTCTATTTATCCATTGAAAGGCATTTTGGTTTCTTCTTGTTTGGGTCAATTATGAATAACATTTCTATAAATATTCACATGAAGTTTGTTAGTGTGGATGTTTTCATATCAGTTGAATGAATGTGATCACAATATATGTTAAGACTGTTTAGCTTTTAAAAGACTACCAATCTGTCTTCCAAAGTGGTTGTACCAGTTGTATTTCCACCAAAACTGAATGGGAGTTTCTATTGCTCTACATCTTTACAACTTACTGGTGGTTTTAGGATTTTAGCCTTACTCATAGGTGTGAAGTGATATCTCATTTTTTAAGTTTGTATTCACATAATAATAAATAGTATTGATTATATTTGCATATGCTTATTTACCATCTCTATATAACCTTTGGTGAGACATCTGGTCATATTTGTGCCTATTGTTTTGATTCACTGATTTTTTTATTATTGAATTTTAAGTTTTTTTCTTAAATTAAAAAATAATTTCAATGTAGTTAATATACAGTGTTATAGTGGTCTCAGATATATAAAATGGTGATTCAGCAGTTCCATATATTAGTTAGAGCTCATCAAGATAAATATATTCTTAATCTCCTTCACCTATTTCACCCAGCCACCCAGCCGTATCCCTTCTGGTAACCATCAGTTTGTCTACGAGTCTGTTTTTTGGTTTTTCTCTCAATCTCTCTCTTTTCTTTGTTCATTTGTTTTGTTTCTTATATTCTACACAAGACTGCAATTATATAATATTTGTCTTTTTATGATTGGCTTGTTTTGCTTAGCATTATAGGCTTTAGATCCATCCATGTTGCTGCAAATGGCAAGATTTTGTTCTATTTAATGGCCAAATAATATTCCATTATATATATTTGTATATATATAAATACATGTATATATATACAAATATATTTTATCCGGCAAGTTTACCAAATTCATTTATCAGTTCTAGTTGTTTTTTGATGAAGTCTTTCAGATTTTCTGTATAGAGTATCATGTCATCTGCAAATAATGAAAGTTTTACTTCTTCCTTATCTATTTGAATGCCTCTTTTTATTGTCTGATTGCTGAGCTAGAACTTCCAGTACTAAGTTCAATAAGTGGAGTGAGTGGACATTCTCATCTTGTTCCTGACTCTAGGGGAAAAGGAACAGTTTTTCCCCATTGACTATGATGTTAGCCACGGGTTTTTCATATAAGCCCATTATTATTTTGAGGTCTATTTTCCTCTAAACCTACTTTTTGAGGGTTTTTATCATAAATGGATGTTGTACTTTGTCAAATGTTTTTTTCTGCATCTATTGAAATGATCACGTGGTTTCTATCCTTTCTTTTATTGATGTGATGTATCACAGTTATTGATTTGTGAATAATGAACCACCTTTGCATCCCAGGAATAAATCCTGTTTGAATATGGTGAATGATTTTTTAAATAACTGTTAGATTCAATTTGCCAGTATGTAGTTGAGAATTTTTGCATCATGTTCATCAGGAATATTGGCCTATAGTTCTCCTTCTTTCTGGCATCTTATTCTGGTTTTGGTATCAGGGTAATACTGCCTTCCTAGAATGATTTTGGGAATTTTTCTTCTTCTATTTTTTGGAATAGGTTGAAAAGAATATGTATTCACTCTTCTTTAAATGTTTGTTTAATTTGCCTGTGAGGCTGTCCATTCCTGGACTTTTATTTGTTGGCAGAAGAGTTTTTATATTTTTAGATGCAAATTAGTATCAGATATGTGTGTTTTGCAAAAATTTTCTCCCAGCTAATGGAATGTCCTTTTATTCTCTTGACAGTATGTCTTTCAGAGTGTAAGGATTTCATTTTCAATGCAGTTCACTTTACATTGTTTTCTTTTACATATTACACTTTTTAAAAAGCCATGGTTTTCATGTAGATTTCTCCTATGTTGTCTTCCAAAAGTTTTGTAGTTTTGCATTTTACATTTAGGTTCATGATCAATTTTGAGTTTATTCTTGAAAATGGTATAAGGTCTATATCTAGGTTCATTTGTTTGCATGTGTTCAAATGTACATATTTGTTGAAAAGAATATCCTTTCTCCATTGAATATTCTTTTCATCCTTGTCAAAAGTCAGTTGATTATATTCATGTGGTTTTGTTTCTGACATCTCTAGTTTGTTTCATTGATGTATATATTTGAATCTTTGCCATACCATGCTGTCTTGATTACTGTGATTTCTAGTAACTTTTGAATCAAGTAGTGTGAGTCCTCTAGATTTGTTATTCTTTTGTACTTGTACACTGTTCTAAGTTCTTTTATATTTTTTAGAAACCGTTATTGACCATCAACAAGTAGGTTGCTGGTATTTTGGTTGCTATTGAGTTTATCAATTTTGGAAGAATTTACATCTTAAAATATCTATGAACTTCCAATCTACAACTATAGGATACTTTTCAATATATAGTGTTCTTTCAAATAGTCTTCTTGCTTTTTAAAACTATAAATATATAATTTTTTGTTATGAATATTTAGGAATACAATTGGCTCTTTTTTATGATCTTGAATACGGCCACCCTGCCATACTTACATATCAATTCCAGGAGTTTATACTTTGGTATTTTCATTTTACTTTTCTTCCTTTTCTTTCTTTTCTTTTGTGTGTATATTTTTTTAATTTTTTTTGTATATTTTTTTATTGGGTTCAATTTGCCAAAGTATAGCATAACACCCAGTGCTCATCCCATCAAATGCCCCCCTCAGCCCATCACACCATCCCCCTGCCCACCTCCCCTTCCACTACCCCTTATCATTTCCCAAAGTTAGGAGTCTCTCATGTTCTGTCACCTTCACTGATATTTACCACTCCTTTTCTCCTTTCCCCTTTATTCCCACTCACTATTTTTTATATTCCCCAAATGAAGGAAACCATATAATGTTTGTTCTTCTCTGATTGACTCACTTCACTCAAAACAATAACCTCCGGTTCTATCCACATTGAAGCAAATGGTGGGTATTCGTCATTTCTAATGGCTCAGTAATATTCCATTGTATACATATACCACAGCTTCTTTATCCATTCATCTGTTGAAGGACACCAAGTCTCCTTCCACAGTGTGGCTATTATGGACATTGCTGCTATAAACATTGGGGTGCAGGTGTCCCAGCGTTTCACGGCATCTGTATCTTTGGAGTAAATCCCCAGCAGTGCAATTGCTGGGTCGTAGGGCAGATCTGTTTTTAACTCTTTGAGGAACCTCCACACAGCATTCCAGAGTGGCTGGACCAGTTCACATTCCCACCAACAGTGCAAGAGGGTTCCCCATTCTCCACATCCTCTCCAACATTTGTTGATTCCTGCCTTGTTAATTTTCCCCATTCTCACTGACGTGAGGTGGTATCTCATTGTGGTTTTGATTTGTATTTCCCTGATGGCCAGTGATACAGAGCATTTTCTCATGTGCTTGTTGGCCATGTCTATGTCTTCCTCTGTGAAATTTCTGTTCATGTCTTTTGCCCATTTCATAATTGGATTGTTTGTTTCTTTGGTGTTGAGTTTAATAAGTTCTTTATAGAGCTTGGATACTAGTCCTTTATCTGATAGGTCATTTGCAAATATTTTCTACCATTCTGTAGGTTGTCTTTTAGTTGTGTTGACGGTTTCTTTGGCTGTGCAGAAGCTTTTTGTCTTGATGAAGTCCCAATAATTCATTTCTGCTTTTGTTTCCCTTGCCTTCATAGATGTATCTTGCAAGAAGTTGCCGTGACCAAGTTCAAAAAGGGTGTTGCTTCTGTTCTCCTCTAGGATTTGGATGGATTCTTGTCTCACATTTAGGTCTTTCACCCATTTTGAATTTATCTTTGTGTATGGTGTAAGAGAATGGTCTAGATTCATTCTTTTGCACGTGGCTGTCCAATTTTCCCAGCACCCTTTATTGAAGAGACTTCCTTTATCCAGTGGATAGTCTTCCCTGCTTTGTCGAATATTAGTTGACCATAGAGTTGAGGGGCCATTTCTGGGTTCTCTATTCTGTTCCATTGATCTATGTGTCTGTTTTTGTGCCAGTACCGTACTGTCTTGATGATCACAGTTTTGTAGTACAACTTGAAATCCGGCATTGTGATGCTGCTGGCTCTGGTTTTCTTTTGCAATATTCCCCTGGTTATTCGGGGTCTTTTCTGATTCCACACAGATCTTAAGATGATTTGTTCCAACTCTCTGAAGTAAGTCCATGGTATTTTGATAGGGATTGCATTAAATGTGTAAATTGCCTCGGGTAGCATTGACATTTTCACAATATTAATTCTTCCAATCCATGAGCATGGAATAGTTTTCCATCTATTTGTATCTTCCTCAATTTCTTTCAGAAGTGTTCTTTAGTTGTTAGGGTATAGATTCTTTACCTCTTTGGTTAGGTTTATTCCTAGGTATCTTATGCTTTTAGTGCAATTGTAAATGGGATTAACTCCTTAATTTCTATTTCCTCAGTCTCATTGTTATTGTATAGAAATGACACTGATTTCTGGACATTGATTTTGTATCCTGCCACACTGCCAAATTGCTGTATGAGTTCTAGCAATGTTGGGGTGGAGTCTTTTGGGTTATCAATGTACAGTGTCATGTCATCTGCAAAGAGGGAGAGTTTGACTTCTTCTTTGCTGATTTGAATGCTTTTAATGTCTTTTTGTTGTCTGATTGCTGAGGCTAGGACTTCTAGTACTATGTTGAATAGCAGTGGTGAGAGTGGAAATCCATGTCATTTTCCTGATCTTAGGGAAAAGGTTCCCAGTGTTTACCCATTGAGAATGATATATGCTGTAGGCTTTTCACTGATGGCTTTTAAGATGCTGAGGAATGTTCCCTCTATCTCTACACTCTGAGGAGTTTTGATCAGGAATGGATGCTGTATTTTGTCAAATGCTTTCTCTGAATCTATTGAGAGTGTCATATGGCTCTTGTTTTTTCTCTTGTTAATATGATCTATCATGTTGATTGCTTTATGAGTGTTGAACCAGCCTTGCATCCCAGGGATAAATCCCACTTGGTCATGGCTAATAATCTTCTTAATGTACTATTGGATCCTATTGGCTAGTATCTTGTTGAGAAGTTTTGCATCTGTGTTCATCAGGGATTTGGGTCTATAATTCTCCTTTTTGGTGGGGTCTTTGTCTGGTTTTGGAATTAAGGTGATGCTGGCCTCATAGAATGAGTTTGGAAGTATTCCATCCCTTTCTTTCTTTCAGAATAGCTTACGAGAATAGGTATTGTTTCTTCTTTAAACATTTGATAGAATTCCCCAGGGAAGCCATCTGGCCCTGGACTTTCGTGTCTTGGGAGTTTTTTGATGACTGCTTCAATTTCCTACCTGGTTATCAGCCTGTTCAGGTTTTCTCTTTCTTCCCGTGCCAGTTTTGGTAGTTTATGGTTTTCTAGAAATGCGTCCATTTCTTCCTGATTGCCTAATTTTTTGGCATATAGCTGCTCATAATATGCTTTTTTATAAAATCGTTGTATTTTTTGGTATTGGTTGTGAGCTCTCCTTTTTCATTCATTTTTTTTACAATTTTATTTATTTATTGATGAGAAACACACAGAGAGAGAGGCAGAGACACAGGCAGAGGGAGAAGCAGGCTCCATGCAGGGAGCCCAAAGTGGGAGTTGATCCCAGATCTCCAGGATCACGCCCTGGGCCAAAGGCAGGCACTTAACCACTAGACCACCCAGGCATCCCTCTCCTTTTTCATTCATGATGTGATTAATTAGAGTTTTCCCTCTTTTGTTTTTAATAAGGCTGGCTAATGGTTTAATTAATCTATTATTAATCTATTAATCTATTATTAATTCTTTCAAAGAACCAACTCCTGGTTTTGTTGTTCTGCTCTACAGTTCTTCAGGTCTCTATTTCATTTAGTTCTGCTTGAATCTTTATTAACTCTCTTCTTCTGCTGGTGTAGGTTTTATTTGCTGTTCTTTCTCCAGTTCCTTTAGGTGCAAGGTTAGCTTGTGTATTAGAGTTTTTCCCAATTGTTTGAGGGTTGCTTGTATTGTGATGTGTTTCCCTCTCAGGACTGTTTTTGCTGTATCCCAAGGATTTTGAACGGCTGTATCTTCATTTTCATTAGTTTCCATGAATCTTTTTAATTATTCTCTAATTTCCTGGTTGACCCTTTCATCTTTTAGCAGGATGCTCTTTAACCTCCACATGTTTGAGTTTGTTCCAAATTTCTTCTTGTGATTGAGTTAAAGTTTCAAAGCATTATTGTCTGAAAATCTTCAGGGGATATCTTATGGTATCGGTTAAGACCTGATTTGTGACCTAGTATGTGATCTATTCTGGAGAAAGTTCCATATGAACTTGAGAAGAATGTGTATTCAGTTGTGTTTGGAAGTAAAGTTATGTACATATCTGTGAAATCCATGTGGTCCAGTGTATCATTTAAAGCTCTTGTTTCAAAAAAATAAATAATAAAGCTCTTGTTTTTTTGGAGATGTTGTGCTTAGAATATCTGTCATTTGCAGAAAGTGCTGTGTTGAAGTCTCCCAGTATCTGTATATTATTAACTAAGTAGGACTTAACTTTGGTTATTAATTGATTGATATACTTGGCAGCTCCCACATTAGGGGCATAAATATTCATGATTGTCAGGTCCTCTTGTTGGATGGATCCTTTAAGTATGAAATAGTGTCTCTCTGCATCTCTTACTATAGTCTTTGGGATAAACTTTAATTTATCTGATATGAGGATGGCTACCCCTGCTTTCTTTTGAGGACCATTTGAATGGTAAATGGTTCTCCAACCTTTCATTTTCAGGCTGTAGGTGTCCTTAGGTCTAAAATGAGTCTCTTGTAGACAGAAAATAGATGAGTCTTGCTTTCTTTTAAGTCTGAAACCCTGTGTCTTTTGATGGCATCATTAAGCCCATTCATGTTCAGAGTTACTATTGAAAGATATGACTTTAGTGTCATCATAATACCTATTCAGTCCCTGTTTTTGTGGATTATTTCTTTGGGCGTCCTCTTTTTTTAAATTTTATTTTTATTTATTTATTTATTTATTTATTTATTTATTTATTTATTTTGGCAGAGTCCTGCTTAATATTTCTTGCAGAGCTGGTTTGGAGGTCACATATTCTTTCAGTTTCTGCCTATCTTGGAAGCTCTTTATCTCTCCTTCTATTCTGAATGAGAGCCTTGTTGGATAGGTTTATTCTTGGCTGCATGTTCTTCTCATTTAGGACCCTGCATATATCCTGCCAGCCCTTTCTGGCCTGCCAGGTGTCTGTGGAGAGGTCTGCTGTTAGTCTGATATTTCTCCCCATGTAAGTTAGGGATCTCTTGTCTCCTGCTGCTTTAAGGATCTTCTCTTTATCTTCGGAATTTGCAAGTTTCACTATTAGAGGGCGAGGTGTTGAATGGTTTTTATTGTTTTTAGGAGGGGGACCCCTCCATCTCCTGGATCTGAATGCCTGTTTCCCTTGCCAAATTAGGGAAGTTCTCAGCTATGATTTGTTCAAATATGCTTTCTGGTCCTCTGTCCCCCTCAGAGCCCTCTGGAACCCCAATTAAATGTAGATTTTTTTCCTTCTGAGTCTGTCATTTATTTCCCTTAACCTTTCTTCATGGTCTTTTAATTGTTTTTCTCTTTTTTCCTCAGCTTCCTTCCTTGCCCTGAACTTGTCTTCTACGTCACTCTCTCTTTCTTCTACCTCATTAACCCTCATCATTAGGACCTCCAGTTTGGATTGCATCTCATTTAATTGATTTTTAATTTTGGCCTGATTAGATCTAAATTAAAGAAGTCTCTTGAATCCTTTATGCCATCATGAAGTCTCTTGAATCTTTTATGCTTTTTTCCAGAGCTACAGTAGCTTTATAATTGTGCTTCTGCATTGGCTTTCTGACATCAAATTGTAGTCCAAATTCTCTAACTCTGTGGGAGAGAGTACTTTTCTGATTCTTTTGTGGGGAGTTCTTCCTTCTAGTCATTTTGCTCAGTGCAGAGTGGCTATAAACAAGTTGTACTGGAAAAAGGAAGAAAAATAAAGAGAAAAAAAGAAAAGCAAACAAACAAAAACAAAAACAAAAATAAAAATGAAAAACAAGGAGTATCCTCTGGTTCTATATACTATAAATCCCTTGACTTCCCCTGGAGCTTTCCAGCACTGCTCCGTCAAGAATTTGCTCTTCCCCTGTCCTTTCAGTTGGTCTTCTGGGGGAGGGGCCTGCTGTGCTAACGGTCAAGTGTGTGCACCTGGGGGAGCTGCCCCACCCCCTGCCTGGTGTGGGGCTCAGTGGGAGCTGTTTATCTTGTAAGGCCCCTGTCACCTGGTGGCCCTGCCCCTCCAAGGCGCATGGTGACACCAGGAGGAACAACCCCACTGGCAGGGGCCAGCTCTCCAGCCCTGGAATGAGCTCCTGCAATAACTATCACAGCTCCCAGTCCGCAGGGGCCTGGATACCCCAGGGGCAGGGGGCATCCGGAGGTAGGGGAGTCCTCGCTGTCCTATGCCCTCCAGGCTTCCACCTGTCCCAAGCAGAGCGCAGGATCCTGGGCTGTTTTGCCAGCGCCCTGGAATCCGGGGCCTCTGTCTCTGGAATCATGCTCCCGGGGCTGCACAGCCTCCTCTGCGGGAGTCGCCACCTGAGCTGCTCCCAGAGCCCCGCTGGGTGCGCTCCAGCCTTTACCGCACTTGGCCTGTGGTCAGTGGTGCACTCTCCTCTGGGCGCACCTCCTCTGTTAGTGACCCCGGGAACCTGGGGGCTCCACTGCCCCTCCTGTGATTCTGCCCGGGTTCCCTGCCAGCCCCTTTCCCTCCGGGAAGAATCCAGTGCAGATTTTTAAAAGTTCCTAATTCTCTGGGGCTGGACTTTCCTATTCTGGAGGTTCTCACCGCCTCGGGGGCCACTCCCCCACTTGATTCTTTTTTTTTTTTTTTTTTTTTTCACCTTCCTACCTTTTTAGAAGCACAAACTCTACTCTCTGTAGCGTTCCAGCTGTTCTCTCTTTAAATCTCAGGTCCAATTCGTTGGTTTTCAGGATGATTTGAAAGTTATCTAGGTAAGTTGGTGGGGACAGGTGACTTGGGGACCCTACTCCTCTGCCATCTTGCCCCACCCCTTTACTTTTCTTCCTTTTATTTTTTCTTTCTTTCTTCTCTTTCTTTTTTTTTAAAAAAACTTGGTATTTCTATATGATAAGCATGTTATAAGTAAACAAAGACAGTTTTATATATTTATTTCAATCTGAATTGAATATGAATTTTATTTCCTCTTTTTTTAAAACTTTTGCTCTATCATTTCCAGAATAATGAAAATAATAAGTAATACTGGTAAAAAATGACTAAAAGAGTCTGGTGTTATGACTAAAAGTGTGTGGTTTTATACTACATTTGTGCTAAAATCAGATTCATAAAACACAGATATATATATATTTTAAAATCATTTCCTTCATTTGACAGACAAGTTTAATACATAGTATACCCTCCATAATACATTGTGGCAAATTCCCCCCAACATGATGGCTGCTAGTACCCTGTCATTTCTACTTCAGTTGATTTGTTTATCTATTAAATGAAAGTTGTGTTTATCCCCATGCTTATTTATACTAGTTTAACTTTTTTATACACAATCATAATAGATTAAATATTAGTTAAACCACTGAAACATGATAGGAAGATGGAGTGTCATCATTTATGTAAAAACTACAGCTTTTCAATTATTGCATATGGAAAATAAATATGATTGATTAAACAAATATATGCAGGGTTGTGAATTTCTGTGAAGATAAGCAAAATCTTTATAAAAACTGGAGGAAAATTATAGCCAGATATCATTTTTCTATACTTCTACTGTTACAAAAATTGTATTCAACTTATCAGTATACTTTAGGTAGAGTAAAACTAGAAATCACAAAGTCTCAATAGTTTATTTTTGCTTTTGTTTCCCTTGTCTCAGGAGACATATCTACAAAGAAATTGGTATAGGTATTGTCAAAGAGGTTACTGCTTGCGGTCTCCTTCAGGATTTTTATGGCTTCATGTCTCACATTTAGGTCTATAGTCTTTTAATTTGTTTCGGTTTATGTTGTAAGAATGTGGTCTGGTTTAATTCTTTTGTTTGTTGCTGTCCAATTTTTCCAATACCCATTTGCTGAAGAGACTATCTTTTTCCACTGGATATTCTTGCTCTTTCTAATATTAATTGACCATATAATTGTGGGTTCATTTCTTTTTTTTTAAGATTTTATTTATTTATTCATAGAGACACAGAGGGGGAGAGAGAGAGAGAGAGAAAGAGAAAGAGAGGGGCAGAGACACAGGCAGAGGGAGAAGCAGGCTCCATGCAGAAAGGCTGACGCGGGACTCGATCCAGGGTCTCCAGGATCACGCCCTGGGCTGCAGGCGGCGCTAAACCACTGCGCCACCGGGGCTGCCCTGTGGGTTCATTTCTGGGTACAATAAAAAGCTTCTGCACAGTGAAGGAAATAGTCAATGAAACAAACAGGCAGCCTTCAGAATGGGAAAAGATATTTGCAAATCACATATCTGATAAGGATTAGTATTTAAAATTTATTAAAAAACTTATCAAATTCAACACCCCAAAAAACAAGTAATCCAGTTAAGAAATGGACAGAAGACATGAATAGATCATTTTCTAAATACGACATCCAGATGGCTAACAGACATATGAAAAATGCTCAACCTCACTCATCATCAGAGAAATACAAATCAAAACTACAATCACCTCACACCTGTCAGAATAGCTAAAATCAATAACACAAGAAACAACAGGTGTTGGTGAGGACATGGAGAAAGGGGAACCCTGTTGCACTGTTAGAGGAAATGCAAACTGATGCAGTCACTCTGGAAAACAGCATGGGCATTCCTCAAAAAGCTGAAAGGAAAACTACCCTATGATGCAGCAATTGCACTACTAAATATTTACCAAAGAATGCAAAACTGCCAATTCAAAGGGAAAACTACAGCTTGATGTTTATAGCAACTTTATCTACAATAGCCAAGTTATGGAAATAACCCAAGTGTCCGTTGACTGATGAATGGAAAAAATATGATATTAATATATATATATACACAAATAAGATAAGATATATATAAATATGTATTTTATATAAATATATATATATGGGACTATTACTCAGCCATAAAAGAGAACATAAAGGCCATAAAAAAAGAAAAAATCTTGCCATTTGCAACAACATAATGGAGCTAGAGAGTATTATGTTAAGTGAAATAAGTTAGTGAGAGAAACACAAAAACTATATGTTTTCATTAATATGTGAAATTTAGGAGACAAAACAAATAAGCAAAGGGAAAAGAGAAAAAGGCAAACCAAAAAAGAAACTCCTAGCTTTAGAGAACAAACTGATGATTATCAGTGGGGAGGTGAGTGAAAGGGTAAGCTAATAGGTGATGAGGATTAAGGAGTGTATTTCTGATGAGCATTGGGTGTTGTACAGGAGTGTTGAGTCAGTATACTGTATACCCAAAACTAATATTATGCTGTAGGTTAACTAACTGGAATTAAATAAAAACTTTAAAAAACTCTGATAATCATGACCTATGCATTGGATTAGAGTTTATTCAGAGGAGATGAAGAACACTGATCACTGCATAACACCTCAATAAAAAGGCCTTCTTCCTAAGTAAAAATTATAAATGTACACTTAAAATGCTTTTTTCAAAGATAAAAGACAATCTGTTAAATTATTCCTTAAAAAGACTCCCATCTTTAAGAATTTGAGAGCCTCCTAGAACTACCATTCCCAAAGTATATACTGTGGGTCAGATTATTTTGCACAAAGCCTTTGGAGTACATTATGAAATGACCATGTATAACTGAAAATGAACATTCCTCACAACCCAGCAATTCAATAGCCTAGAGAACTGATAGTGAAAAGTGTACCAAAAGTAGGAATATTCATGGTAGTAGTTGTTACACTAAAACACTGAAAATGGCACAGCACAAATGTCAGTTGAGAGAAGGATGGATTAATAAATTGTGGAATATTCACACACATATTATACATGTATATGTATACATGTATATATCATGACATACATAATATAACTAAACAAAATTTTAAAAATGCATATAGCACAGAGGCATGAAAAACACAATGTTGATTTGAGTACAGAGTACATTTGAAGTATTACACATTTATTGGTTATACATATATATGAATTAGAAAAATGTTAAACAAAGGAATGCAGAGGATGCCACTGGAAATGGTGGAGTCTGTGGCAACAAGGGTCTGCTTTTCTACATAAGTAACCATTAAGTTGGCAAAAACTATCAGAATAAATTTTTTTTCAAAACTCAATAATCTGATAAAAAATGTAACAACAACCAGGGAATGCTTTAATGAAGAAAAAGGCAACTAAAATTTGGTAAGAGCATGATGGCAGTTTATCCACATCCCATCCCATATTCTGCAGCTGAACTGTGATCATGGGCTCATAACTCACATTTTTCGTTTATATCACTGTTGCCACAATGGGCAATAGAGACCCTGTTCTCAAAGAATTATAGTTTTCTGGTTTGACATTGGTTCCCTAAGGGATCTGCTCAGAGGCTTTCCTTTGTTCTTTTCTCTTCAGAAAACTCTTTGGGCTGAAGCACTCTCCTGGACAGCATTGGTTGATACCATTTAAAAATATATACTACCTGTAGCTATCAGGAGCTAGAATGGCAAATACGACAAACAGCATATAGACTGAAATGATTGGGCAGGGGAGAAAGACATATGGAAGCTTAAGGATTTCAAAGGGTTCCAGTACACCAGGGAATCCTGGGAGCCATGAGCGTGATCAAGGCTAACTAAAGTCATACCCAGAGAAAACCTGAGAGCACTGGTAGTAAATATGGCTGATCATTGAGGACTTTATAAATAAGAAAGAAGTCTAGAGCTAATGCAGAGTTTTAGTCAGCCTTCCACAGTTTAGAGCCAATCTACAAAGGCCAAGAAAAGCTTTTCCTTTTGGTTTATTTTTTGTTTTTCTTTTTGGCTTCAGATATTTAAGAAAATTTCTATTAGGTCACCAGATGACCTGAAATAATGGAGCAGAACCCTCAGTGGCCATTTGTCAAAAAATATAGCCTTTGCAAAGGTAGTTTAGAAAAGTCACAAAACAGCAGACAAACTGCAGCTCATAAACAACAATGCCCACCCTAGGAAGGGGGGAATTTTGATTTTCAGAGTCATCACAATAGACTATTTAAAATGTTCTGTTTTCATCACCAATAAGTATGTAAGAAATAAATTAATTAATTAATTAATTAATTAATTAATGCATGCAAAGAAACAAAAGAATGGCCCTGAGGCAACCTAGACATCGAGATTTCTAGAAAAAGACTTTAACCAAGTGTCTTAAATGTGCTCACACTAAAGGAAACCATAGACAAAGAGCTTAAGAAAATTAGAAGAGTCATGTTAACAAATCAGAAGTATGAGTAAAGAGGTAGAAATTATTAAAAGTCAACCAAATATAACTTTTGAAGATGAAAACTACAAAACCTGAAATAAAAAATTCACAATGATTCAACAGCACATTTGAGCAGAAGAAACAATAAGAAAGCTTGAAGAGAAGGTTATTGAGAGTATCCAACTTGAGAACTGAAAAAAAAAAAAGATTGAAAAAAAAATTATTTAAGATTGAAAAAAAATTTAACAGAGTTTAAGGGACATAATGGCCACCATTGAGGATGCCAACATAGGAATTAAGGGGGCTTTAGAAAGAGAAGAGAAAGATATAAAAGCAGAGAGAAGCAGAGAGAATTTCTGAGGAAGTAATGACTGAAAACTTTCCAGTTGGTGAAACACCTCAATTCCAAAGGCAAAAAATGCAATGAACTCAGGTATATGCTCAAAGAGGTCCACACCAAGGTAAATTATATTAAAAAGATGGGGGGCAACACACACAGAATTCAGAATTGCTACTAACTAAGTAGAGTTGAAGGAAGGGGATGGGAAAAATGTGAGTACTTCAGTAGCATTGGTAACAAGTTTATAAGCTAGGTACTGGATTATAGAAATAAAGGAACCATACTTCATAATATCTATATGTCATATATTATTTTATAATCAAATACATGTTATGAAAAATACATAAATAGATCCTAATATTTTCTTTTTTTTTTTTTTAGATCCTAATATTTTCTAATGAAAACAGAACTAGAAAAAGAAGTAGTTAAAGTAAATGAATAAGTACTTCCCAATAGAAGAAATACAAACATGAATCATATGAAAACTTGAGAAATGACGGACATCGCCAAGAAATCTTTCCAACTGATAAATTGAAATGAAATGACTGAAAATATATATAACAGAGATACTTCATAAAAATAAAAAGACCAATTCAACAGGAAGTTATACAATTTTAAATTCATTTATCTTTATAACTTGGCTTGGATTACACAGTAAAAAAGCTGACTGAAATAAAAATAGAGATAGACAAATCCATAGTAATGTTTGGACATTTTAACATATCTCATTCAATAAATGATAGAACAAGCTGTCAATAGTATCAATAAAAAAGACAAATATACAAAGAACTCTTAAAACTCAACAACAACCAATTAAAAAAAATGGACCAAAGAATTTGACATATGACCAAGGATGATGTATAGATGACAAATAGGCATATAAAATGATGTTTTATATCCTGTTTCACTAGGGAATGCAAAGGAAAACAACGAGACACCATTGCACTACCTATTAAAATGACCAAAATCTAGAACACTGACAAGACCATATGCTGGCCAGGAGATAGAGCAAAAGGAACTCTCATACATTGCCAATGGGAATGCAAACTGGCACAGCCACTATTGAACATAGTTTGGTAATTTCTTATAAAAGTAAACATACTCTTACCATATGATCCAGAAATTGTGCTCTTTGTATTTTTACCTAAAGGTATTGAAAATCTACATGTACGAAAATCCTACACACAAATGTCTATAGCAGCTTTATTCATATTTTCCAAAACTTGGAATCAACCAAGATGCGCTTCAGTAGATGAGTGAATAAACTGTTGTACATCTAGAAAGTGGATTACTATTCAGCACTGCAAAGAAATGAGCTATCAAGCCTTGGAAAGACATCGGGGAATCTTAAATGCTTATAACTATTAATTACAAAGGGAGTCAATCTGAGAAGGCTGCATCCTATATGATTCCAACTTTATGACATTCTGGATAATACATAACTATGGAGAAGGTAGAAAGCAAAAAATTAGTTCTTTGAAAAGGTTTCTAAATTTGTTAAATATCTAGCAATATTGGCCAAGAGACAGAGACACAGAGAAAGGAAGAGACAGAGAGGATGAGAGAACACAAAAGACCATTAGAAGTAATATCAGGAATTAAAAAGGAGAAAGTCAATATGGATATTATTCTTAAATTTGACATCCTTTTTAAAAAGAAAAACTTGAGATATATAAAGTACATAAGACAAAATTAGCATTAATTGAATATGTAAGTAAAAACCTTCACCCTCAAGATCATTTTGGTGAACTTTGGGCAGGCGAATGTTTTTTTTATTTTCTTTTTTCTTTTTCTTTTTCATTTTTCTTAGGCAAATGTTTCTTAAATAGGACATACAAGTTTGGACAAGAAGAAAAATTATAAAATCGGCCATATTATACTTGCAAACTTCTGTTCTTCAAAGGAGAGAGAAATATCAACCCAGTCAGTGAAAGATGTTATTCACAACACATACACCTGATAAAGAATTTTTTTAAAAAAAATATTTTATTCATTTATTCATGAGAGACACAGAGAGAGAGAGAGGCAGAGACACAGACAGAGGGAGAAGCAGGCTCCATGCGGGGAGCCCGATGTGGGACTCGATTCCGGATCTCCAGGATCACACCCTGGGCTGAAGGCGGCGCTAAACTGCTGAGCCACCAGGGCTGCCCCTGATAAAGAATTCTTAATTAGAATATATAGAGAACTCAAATTAATAAGGAAAAGTAATGCAACCTATCATTAGTCATCAAAGAAATAAAAACTAAAAGTGCCATACCACATGCTCACCAGAATGGCTAAAAGGAAAAACAGATAAAGAGACAATGCTAAATTTGATAAGAAACTAAAATTGTCAGAGGAGGCAGGTGAAAAGGTATATACAAGTGTTTGCATGACTAATAAGCCTTTAAGCAGTCTTTGCTAAAGCTGAGCATATGCATATCTATGACACATTTCTGAATATGTATCTGAAGAAGTGTGGCTACACGTCGCTCATAACACATGTATTAAAGTGTTTGTTATAGGGCATTGGGTGGCTCAGTTGGTTAAGTTTCTGCCTTCTGCTCAAATAATGATCTCAGGGTCCTGGCATCAAGCCTCGAGTTTGGCTCCCTGCTTGGTGGGGGGTCTGTGTCTCCCACTCCCTCTCCCTCTGCTCCTGCTCTCTCTGTCTCTCTCAAATAGATAAATAAAATCTTTTAACAATGTTTATTATAGTATTGTCGATTATGGTCCTATATGTCTATTAACAGTGGGCTGGATAAACAAATGTTTACTCAGTAGAATAGTATATAGAAATAAGAAAGAATATTTTATAAGTATATAAAACAACGTGAATAAAACTCACAAGTAAAATACTAAGCAAAGATACCTGATCAAAGGATTGTATTCCATATGACTCTATTTACATAAAGTATTCAAACTAGAAAAACAAATTTTTATCTTCAAAAGTTTCGTTTTGGGGAGAAGTGAGCTCTGAATGGGAAGGGTGTAAACAAGTCTGGGAATTTGCCAACAATCAGTTTCTGAACTTTCTGTATAACGGCTTAGCAGTTATCTCTGTCCTGGTAACAGTATGCTTTCATTATTAGTTTTGCTCAAATATTAAATATGTATACATTAAGTAACATTAATATTTCTCTTGTAGATATCTATGTGCACATAGCCTTCCAATATTGTAATATAGAGATGATAGTTTCAGCCTTTGAAGTGGTTGAAATCACTTTGAGATTAATGTAAAATCTCATTAATGTTAGAGAATAATGTAAAAGAAGAAATTCAATAATTGACTCCTTGGAAATAGCAGGGAGAATCGAATTGAGTACAGAAACACAGCTAATATTTTTAAAGAGATAGCAACTTCAAACACCGACAAGCCATCTTCTAGTAATAATAAGTTTCAATAAGTATATGACAACAAGTGTGATAAAGGAAAAGGCACCTCTTGATTCTACAACTATCATTTTTAATATCAATTCGACCTTCAGTATCTGTCCTGTCTAAATGCAGGATAATTAGATTTTCTGTCTCCCATCTCATTATTTCAGGTCCATCTTCCTACAGGATATTTTAAAACAAATGCATGATTGACTCATTTCCAATACTTAAAATGCTTCAAAAACTCTACTTTTCCTTATGAAAAGTTTGAATTCTACAGTCAATCCTAGAATGTCTCCATATTTGGCTTTCACTTAAATATATAGGCCTTTTTTAAAGATTTTTAAATTTATTCGTAAGAGATACAGAGAGACTGGCACAGACATAGGCAGAGGGAGAAACAGGCTCCCCATAAGGGAGCTTGAATCAGGACTCAATCCCAGGACCCCGAGATCACAACCTGAGCAGAAGACAGACCTTTAAACATTGAGCCACCCGGGTGCTCCTAAACATACGGTTTTATTGCTTTCTTATTTTTCCCTCATAAATTCCATGATTTTGAAATAGGAATTGCTAACATTTATATGAATCCTGTATTCATTAAGTTTATACCTCTTAATATGAGGCCTGCTCTGCCTTGAATGATCTCTTGTCCACATGGGAATAACTGTGGCATGTGTCAACTGAAGGGTCATCCTCCTGATGAGGCTTTATTGGACCTTATATTGTACTATTGCACATTGTGGATAACATTGCAACATTCATAGCTATTTAGTGGACTACTTTTTATTCCTCAAATGCCAGACTGTAAGCGTCCTGAGCACAATGGGCCATGTTTTGTACTTTGTATCCCAAGTTTCCAGCTCCTTGTCCAGCACACAGGAGGTGAAATGAGCATCATATTCATTAGGATAGGTTTGGCTCTTAGGAGGGTATAACTAAACATTGTGGCATAAACAGGACAGACATGTATTTCTTTCTTACCTAAAAAATCTGAGGGTAGGGGATCCCTGGGTGCTCAGCGGTTTGGCACCTGCCTTTGGCCTAGGGCATGATCCTGGAGTCCCGGGGTCAAGTCCCACATCGGGCTCCTGGCATGGAGCCTGCTTCTCTCTTTCTCTCTCTCTCTCTGTCTCTGTCTTTGTCTCTCGTGAATAGATAAATAAAATCTTTAAAAAAAATCTGAGGGTAGGGCAGCCCCGGTGGCCCAGCAGTTTAGTGCCACCTTCAGCCCGGGGTGTGATCCTGGAGACCTGGGATTGAGTCCCACGTCGGGCTCCCTTCACGGAGCTTGCTTCTCCCTCTGCCTCTCTCTCTCTCTCTCTCTCTGTCATGTATAAATAAGTAAAATCTTTTTAAAAAAATCTGAGGGTAGGTAATGGGGTTGTATGATGGTTGCTTAGTGATACATCTCTTGATGTCTTATGTGATTTCCTCTCTGCTATATGGGATTTCCATTCACAAAGTCACCCCAGGATTGAGGAAAATGGGAGAAGGGCCTGAAATGCCATTTAAAGGAAAATACCAAGAGTTTCCTAAAACATTCCAATAACATCAAAATTTAGTCAGATGGCCTTACCCATTTGCAGTGGAGGCGGGGAATTCATTGTTTACTCTAGCCTCCTCCCTTCTCCTCCTCAATGACTCCTTCTTCTTCTCCTTCTTCTTATTTAATTCCCTTCCTCTCCTTTCCCCTTGTCCCTCCTCATCCTTTCCCCTTCTAATTTCTCTTGACCACACCTTTCTATAGAGCCACACTCTCCTTGACTAGGGAAGCATACACGGAAAAGACCAGCAAGAAAGTACATATGAGCATATTGAATTTAAAATGATAAATAGGAGCATGTGAGTGGCTCAGTGGTTGAGTGTCTGCCTTTGGCTCAGGGCATGATCCAAGGGTCCAGGAATTGAGTCCCACATCCGGCTTTCTGCAAGGATCCTGCTTCTTCCTCTTCCTATGTTTCTGCCTCTCTCTCTCTACCCCTGTATCTCTCTTGAATAAATACATAAAATATTTTAATAAAGAAAATGATAAATATTCACCTTAAATACAATGCACATAAATAAATTTTATACTGGTAGATATGTTACTACTTATGATTTATATATACAGATATATTATTATATAGAGTCAATTACCACTCAGATTTCAATTCTCTAATATTCTGTTAGAACTGTGTAAGCACATATAAGCATAAAACTTTCTATGGTTATTCACTTGATCGATATATTTTTTTGCCATACAGTAATTCAGTAAAATTATAAAATGGTTTATATATAATATTTACTTCTGTATGTGTATAATCCTCAATCAGGTGATTTATTTTTGATTCACCCATGGCTAGTTATATTTCTTAGCAAAACATATGACTAAGATGGAGTATTATTCTTTTTGTAATATTAATATTTCTGATGGCAATTTGAAGATATTGGATTTGACAGACTTGGACAGATTTGCCCACGGTCAGAAAGACTCAGCCAAAGTATCCGTTGCCATGGTATTGTACTGTAGGCTATCCTGATACACTATTTTATTATTCTTGTGGAAGCAAAGTTACTTTTTAAGAAATGAAAAATACTTTGAAGAATCTTGTCTTTGAAAGAAAATAAAAATAAGTATAAGCAGTTGAAATGATTTTTTAAATATTATAACACTGTATTGAAAAGACCCCCTTGATAATGTAGGTCTCACATACAAACACATACAGACGCACACACACACACACACACACACACACACACCTTGAAAATATGACATCTGTTTGGATGATTATATTTCACTTAAAATAGCATGCCAAATTATCTTTTTTAGAAATTGAAATTGCCTTGTTTAATTCCAAACTACCTACATACACGAAATCTTAATGGTATTAAACATTCCATAAATATCTCAGGCTGGTGATTCAATGAAAAATTTCAATAAACTTTGTGTCCACATATCATATCAATGCATAACATAACCTTATAATTTTTAAAAAGCAAATATACCTGTGGGCTCGGAGCAAGAAATAAAATAATACCTGTATCCTTTCTGCCACTACTTCCCCAGCATTCTTGTCTTCTGTCAACATTTATTGGATTTGCTGGTTTTTGAATTTATGTAAGTGGGATTTTAAAATACCTACACTGTGTCTGGCTTATTTTTCTCAATCTTATGTTTATGGAATAAATTGTTGATTTATGTATAGCATAAATTTGTTCATTCTTAGGACAATATAATATTTTATTTTATACACCATGTCTTCTCAGTCTTGGCACTATTGATACTTTTGACCATATAACTCTTGGATGTGGGGCTTTCCTGTGCATTGTATGATGTTTAACAATATCACTGGTCCCTACCTTCTAGATGTCTATAATACCATATCTCTCTGCCACAGGTTATGACAATTAAAAATATCTCCCAACATCACCAAGCATTTCCATTTGAGAACCACTGGGATAGAAGTACCAGTATTTATCCAATCATCTGTTAATAAACTAGATAGTGTCTAGGTGTTTTTTTTTCCTTTTTTAAAAATAAATACCAATGCTTATGGAATTCCTATAATTTTCCCCCTGTAACTACTATACATAATTTTGTTGTGTATATATCTAGGATTGAATTTTTTGGGTCATAGAAGATGAATTTGTTCCCAGTAGTCTTTTAGAGTTTTTATACCAGTTTATACCCTCACAAAATAGTCTTAACTGTTCCAAATGCCCATGAACACTTGTTATTTTAATTTTTTTCCTGTGATAGGTGTTTGTTGAAGTCTTATTATTGTTTTCATCCCCATTTTCCAGATATTCATAAATCTTAGCAACTCTTTTAATGGTTTAACTATTGATTGGATATTTTCTTTGTTTTGAAATGTTGAGTTAAAGTTCCTTGCCTGTTTTATCTGTTGAGTTACCTACCTTATTGATTTATGGGAATGTGCATATAGCTTATTGATTCACGGATATATATATATATATATAATATATAGTGAATATTAAATTTTTTCAAAGATTATTTGTTCATGAGAGACACAGAGAGAAGAAGAGACATAGCAGAGGGAGAAGCAGGCTCCATGCAAGGAGCCCAATGTGGGACTCGAACCCGGGAATCCGGGATCATGCCGAGCCAAAGGCAGATGTTCAACTGCTAAACCACTCAGGCATCCCTGAATATAAAATTCTTTATTGGATACGCATACAGTAACTATCTTCTCTTTTGTGATTTGACTTTTCGTTCTTTTACTGATGCCTCTTGTTTTATTTTTTTCTATCTCCAGTTTACCTAGACTTATAGATTGTGTCCTTCCAGGATCCAGACTGAGAGCTTGTGATGCTTAACCCATTGTTAGCTAGTTTTGTTTACCTGGTAAGTCAAATATTGCAATCAGCTTTTTAGCTACTTTCTAACCCTGCTTAGCTGAGAAAGACAAATGCCTCATGCTGTACACTTGGGTATCCTTTTTGAGTCACCTCACTGGGCTTTTCTTATCTCTGCAATTTTAGCCCTAAAGCTGTGTTGACCTTTCTTCTCCAAACTCCCTCTGCTAACTTTTCTCCATCATAACTGCTTTATGCTAAACTCAGTTTCTTGTGCAGCAAAACTTCAATATTACTAAATGGCTCAAGGGCAAAAGTGTTGCATAGAAATTTAACCCACTTTAATGAGCTTCCCTTTATATGGGGTGGGTCCTGTACCCTCAATTCCTGGCTGCCTCAGCTCTCTAATACCCATAAACATCTTTAAAAACACTATTCAGATTTCTAGTTGTCCTTAAAGAAAATGCTATTTTTCTATAAATTGAAGTGGAACTCTATAGATGAGTAGTTTTATAACAAAGCATAGATATGAGACAGTAACTAAAAAATCATAAAAATCTTACCACCTTGTTTCTATATTGGCAACCATTTAGTGTTAGAGAAATGAAAAAAAAAAAACAGTGTCAGAGAAATGAATGATTGTAATTGATCTCAATTTCATGCTCCCAGATATTTTAGATTTTTAATTTTTTAGCATTGAATCTGGGTTTTTGATTTTGTTTCATTTTGTATGTGTGTGGCACCAACCTATTTAATGTTCCCAACCTTAGAATTTCATGCAAACTATCTTTTCTATGTAAAAATATGACACTATAGAAAAGTGAAAGATTATAGTGTGACAGCTTAGAAGAATATATGCCTCTTTTATTGGCATTCAGTAAAGAACTATTTGTTGTCTTTCTGATATCTGACGCTTTTTTGTTAGGTCATGTCAACTGTCTGCCATGGGTTATATTTAAATCAAAGTATAAACATAAATAGCAAGAAAAGAAAAGATGCATGAATCACCAATCCTCCAAATTAATAGCAGGGCTACAGAGCTGCATGAAATAGATCATTGTATGACTAACTATATTTATGCCTCAGGAGATGAATTGTCCAGTGTAGCTTTGAAATTGTGTACATTTCCCTTTATCCTTATCTTCTACTTTCAGTATCATTCTTTTGTCAGTGAAATAACCTTTAGTGAGCCAAAAATGTTCATCTAGGTGTACCTTTGAGAGTTCTCACAATGATTATTGTTCTGTTACAATTAGAATGAAATATGTTAACATGTTACATTTTTCACTAGTGTACATTTGTATTTATTACCAAGCAGGAACCTTACAATGATATGTATTATGGGCAGACAAAATGATATTCATTTCCATTTTATGGATAAATGTGCTTCGGTGTTTTAAGAAAGATCAAACAGTTAATACATATAAAGGTAGCACTCGAAACAAAAACCTTTGAGTTCTTAGGAAGAAAAAGATTACACAAGAAACATTATTACATGATCAGCATATGATCAGGATACTTATGCTTGCATTTTTCCTATAGGATGAAAAAAAACATGTATATTTTAAAACATTTTTCTGAATTGTGTTATCATATCCAATACTCTGTTTTCTTCTATATGTTGGGACTCATAGTATGCTAAGCCAAGCTATACTTTCCCAAGTGAGGCAAATGTTTGCTGTCTGCTATCTTTTTAATTGTTAGGAGGGTAAAAAGTCCTTACAAAATGAAATTAAAAGAAAAGACATGTTTATGAAAAACATTATTTCTTCTTGTGTATTTATTGCTAAAATATGATGAATTAAAAAATATAAATATAAAGAAAAATACTGCTGATGATATAAGGATAAGCTCTGTTGATAAGTTCTGTTGTAAATACCATTAACTCTTATGCACAAACTTTCAATTTCCTACCCATCCAACTTCCTCATTTATTTTAATCTACTCCAACTACCTCCCCTCCTGTCCATGGTTAATTATATTAAATGTTGGTCCAAATTGTGACAGACTCCATTGCTAAAAGAAAAAAAAGTAATTAATCTGCAGAAAACTGCAAAAAGAGGGTTATGACACTTTAATGAAAGATACTGTGGCATTGGTTTTGGGGTGCACATATCAGCACAATATCTGAACCAAGGAAATAATGACACAAAATAAGCTGGGACACCTTGGATTATTAAAATCCATTAAACTTCTAGATTTATTTAAAATCCTCTACAATGTTCTTTTATTGCTAAGAATCACAGATAATTCCTTTAAGTTTTGGGCTATTTGATTATTTTATTGATATTTTGTAGTGTGACATAGTAGTTAGTTTGGAGAAATGGAAATCACTTGGTAACAACATAATCCTCATCTCTTTTTTCTGGTAACAAAACATTAAATATTTATATTGCAGCAGTACAAAGTGAATAGGTCCAAATTTCTTTGAGAAGTTAAGAATTACAGGCCATACTAAATTTTTATTTTTCACAAATATCTTTGCATCATGTAGGCAATGTTGAAGTCCCAATCTATCTTAATATTTTACAATCATCAGTGAAATAAATGTCATTACACAAAAATAAAAGATGCATAAATGAATGAGAAAATAAAACTTAAATTTGATTCCAGGAAACCAAGCAAATATAACCTGGATGATAGCTGGTATCCTGCATTAATAACTCAAAAAGGAGGAAATTTTGATTCTTTGTGATTGAAATAAGATGACATATCAATTCTCCTCTTACCTAAAATCCTTCTGTGGAACATGTCACCAACATTTATTTGAATACTTTCTTTTTTAGCATTAAGTGGCTTTAACAGCATTTTCTTATAAGCTCTAAATTCTAGTGTTCTAACTTCTATTTTGTGTTATCTTTATTGTATTATAATTCATAAGGCATTCTATAGAAACAATAAATAAGTCAAAAACATTCATCTGATTTATTTATCATGTTATTGAAAGACAATTTTGACTATTCCCCTCTCCTCTCCTCTAACATAAGAAACATAATTTGATTTTATTTAGGCTTTAAATAACTGAAAGAAAACAGAAATCACATCAAGGCAATGAATGAAATTACTTGACACTTGAATGGCCCATAAGTATAAGTATAGATACCTAAAAATGATTTTTCACATAATATATTAGGTATAGGTGACCCAAGTGAAATTGAGTTCCTCATTCTATAAAAAATTCATTTAATAAGAAATGAATGCATTCCAATTTAAGATCCTTAATTTTATGAAATTATTTAATCCAATTATGACAAAGTATTAATGCTAAATACAAAATTATGAGTATGCTGGTATAAGCAGTACGACTTTTTGATACTCTTACCCCATTCACCTTTATTTTCTTAGTTTATAAAATACATTGGCACATAAGGTCATCTCTCATTTTTATTCTTGTTGAAAACCTAGTTAATTGGGATGCCGGGGTGGCTCAGCGGTTGAAGGTCTGCCTTCGGCTCAGGGAGTGATCCCTGGGTCTGGGATCTAGCCCCGCATTGGGGTCCCTGCATGGAGCCTACTTCTCCCTCTGCCTATGTCTCTGCCTCTATCTCTCTCTGTCTCTCATGAATAAATAAATAAATAAAATCTTAAAAAAAAGAACCTAGTTAATTAATAATAACCTCAGTACAAATATACATGTGTGGTATGTAGATAAAAAATGGATGAAAACATGTGTAAATTAGTGTATAAAACAATTGTATAAACATGCAGAATTATTTGTTATATTTAAACCAAAAGAAGAAAAATATAGTTTAAACTGATTGCAACCTCAACAATGAATAGATAATAAAGATGATACATAAGTGTGTCAAAATACTTCATATAACTTCTATAGTTCAAAATAACAAGGGTATGCTGACTTAGAAAAAATGTTGTATAACATTTATTTATAAAGATGAATATGCATAACTTTATATAGAGAAGAAATAACATAATAAATGCATCAATCTAGTTTACATCTTTTGTATCTCCATTGTATGATTAAGCTTTAATAAGCTTTTATTTCCAAAAATGTCAATATCTTTTGAAAGAAAATATGTTTTGAAAGAAGAAAATTAACTACCCTTAACATGTTTTAAATGATAACTTGGTATACTATTATGCAACTCTTAACACGTTGATTATGCAGATTATGTAAAAATATGGAAAATGTTAATGAAATTATGTTAAGTGAAATAAAAATATATACATTGTGTTTGCACACACTATGCTAATTCTAGCCTACATTTTTGCCTTTAATTTCATTAGACTTGGAATCCTACAACTGGTACCACACTCAGCCTAAATAATTCCCACTCACACTTTAAGACCTATTTCAGGAACCAATCACTATTCTTGAAATAATTATCTATTTTGTGCTACTGTAATAACTGGCAAACAATTTATTATTATACTTTTCACTTTGCATGGTAATTATCTATGCAAAGTCTCTCTTGTCTCTGGATATTACTATCCTGAAGGCCGTAATTACTTTTTTGAGGTTTGTAACCCTAGTACCTAACAGTGGTTGATATGGTCCTGAGTGTCATGAAGATTAATCTACTAAGTAAAACATACCATTGCCATTGATTTCCTCTGTAGTCTATCACTAGGCTCTGGCAAGCAAGGCTATTGCCACTAGGGCAGTTATGAATGATGTTAGAAAACCTAGAAGAGACAAGTGATCACCCTTTACCCATACAACTCTTAGATCATTCCTAGAATCATTCATTCGAAAACTTTATAATTAACTAAACCCACAACGTATCACACACAATGATATTTTGTGTGTGACCTAGAATGTAAGACAAGAATACAAATCAATGAATAGAAAAGATTCTTAAAGATACTTAAAAAGGTTAATGAATTTACAAACATAGATCCATACAAAAAGTTTTAAAATATATGTTCATAAAAGACTTATTTATAATAACCCTAAGTTAGAAATATTCAAAATAATCATTAATAGAAGAACGTCAAGTTGTATTACATTCACAAAATTGCATTAGACCCACTAATAAAAGGAATGGACTACAAATACACAAAACACATTGGGTAAATCTCAAAAACTGATTTATGGTGTTGATCAAAAGAAACTGTCAAAATGGATACATCCCAGATAGATATATTTATATGAAAATCTAGACAAAAGGAAAAATATCTATGGTGACATAAATCAGTATATTGATACACTTTCTGGTTTAAGAGTGGGGTTGCCTGGGAAAAATACTAGTGAACTTTTTGAGGTAATGGAACTTTTTGTATTTTGAGAGGGTTGTGGGCTGTTAGATATGTGTATGCATTTGTCATTACTCATCAATTTTGTGTTAACTTTAATATCTATGTAATTCAATATGTGTAAATTATACCTCGTTTCAAAAATTGAAAATTAAATGCAAGTGTGCTTAATATGTAGAACTTGAGAATCTTATTCTAAAATGTATATGGAAATGCAAAAGTTATAGAAGAGCCAGTATATCTTAAAACTTAATTTTGCAAGACTTACACATCTGCATTTTAAGAAGTTACAATAATCAAATTAGTAAGTGTGGATAAATAAGATTAATGAACTATATAGTAAATAGCTGAGCAAAACCTACACTAACAGGAGAATAGGTACTTGAAAGAAGGTGCCAATTTGGATTTAAAAGGAAAAAGGACATGTTGTATTTTCTTTTTTTTTTTTTGTATTTTCAATAAATCCCATGAAATCCTCTGTATATCAGTAAAAAATAAATAAGAACTTCAAAAGCATTTTAATTTTTTTAAAGATTTTATTTATTTATTCATGAGAAACAGAGAGAGAGAGAGAGAGAGAGAGAGGCAGAGACACAGGCAGAGGGAGAAGCAGGCTCCATGCAGGGAGCCTGATGTGGGACTTGATCCTGGATCCTGGATCACGTCCTGAGCCAAAGGCAGATGCTCAATCGCTGAGCCACCCGGGCCTCCCCAAAGCATTTTAATTTGAATTTAAGAACAAAACACAAAAACATTTTAGAAGAAAATTTATACAAGTACTCAATAATTTGAAGTAGGCGAAGGTTTCTTATATAGTACAAATTGAAGCATTAAATATAAGAGAAGGGGATCCCTGGGTGGCTCAACCAACAGTCTAGCACCTGCCTTCGGCCCAGGGCCTGATCCTGGAGGCCTTGGATGGAGTCCCATGGCAGGCTCCCTGCATGGAGCCTGCTTCTCCCTCTGCTTGTGTCTCTGCCTCTCTCTCTCTCTCTCTCTCTCTCTCTGTGTCTCTCATGAATAAATAAATAAAATATTTTTTAAAAATAAATATAAGAGAAAAGGTGCTAAATTAGGGTTCATAAGCATTTAAAATTTCCACTCTTAAAGGTCACCATAAGGAAAACAAAAAGGGCTTTACAGGTTGAGTGAAAATATTCATATTGTATATATCCAACAATTATTTATATAGAATATAGGACACTTCTATGACCCACTAATTAAAATAAAATGACCCAATAACATAGGGGAAAAAAGCATGAGCAGACAAAAAGAAATAGTCAATGAGCACATGAAAAGGTACTCAACATCATTAACCTTTGGGGAAATTTCAGTCAGGTACCATTTCACATCTTCTACAATGGCCAAACTAAAAAGACTGACAAACTATTGAGGAAGTATAAAGCAACTGAAATTTTCACAGATTACCATAAGATTTGTGAGTGTGGAGAACTGTTTGGAAGTTTTTTGTTTCTTTTTTAAATAAAGTTAAATACACACCTATTATTTGGCCCAGCAGTTCCACAGCTACTTATTAAAGAGAATAAAAGACTGTTTCTAGAAAAAAGACACATAACAGGAATGTTGATAGACACCTTATTAGTAATAGCAAAAAATAGAACAAAGGCAAAGGCCCATCAACATGAAAATAATCAATACGTTGTGATTTAAAATAAATACCTTTTTTGCTATAAAATGTGACTTCATACTTATGCTTTGCATTGATATGGAAATAGCTCAAAAACATTAGGACAAAAGACAGAAGCAGGCACAATAGAATTTGATTTCCTATATATTATGATCAATAGAATAAGCAAAACTAACCCATAATACTAGATATCAAAATTGTAGTCTTTCATGATATGTGGAAATTGATAGGAAAAGGACAATAGTAAACTTCTCATAGCCAAAGAGAAGTTCTACATAAATAATTATTTGGTGCTTTTTCAGTATATATACTTCTAAATCTTAATAGACAATCTGTACACTTTATTATGTGTAAATTATACCTCAAAATTTGCATACCAATTACATTTTTTATTATTTTTCTCTACAGAATATGTTTAGGGTTTCTAACTATTATTTCTTTTGATCACTCAAAAAACTAAATAGGTACACTCATGCAGGAACATTTTTCTCAATCAAAAAGATAAGTGGATTTTCTTGATGTCCCATCTTTTTCCACCTTGATCCTATTAGATGTCACTTTAATTTTTTTAAATAATGGTTTTAGTTAATATAAACTGACATTACTATTTTTGAAATCTGGTTAGAACTATGATAATTAATGCATGAAATCTAGTTAGAACTATGATAGTTTTTGTCGTGCTTTTATTTTGTGGCCTTGTTGTATTTTGTTTCCTTTGGTTAAGTATTATTTTCACCTTTTAAGTGCCCCAGCATCTGTAGTCTCCAGAGTGAACTTTACTTATTCCTCTATCTGCTCTTAAAATGGATTTGCTTCTAAGAGAAATTAATATTTCACTAAAATAATCAGAATTGAGATGATGTAGAATTTTTCATGAATTAGTTAAATGAGGGCTCTACAAAGAGTTTCCTTTCCTCTGCAGAAAGGAAATACAGAAGATATAAACTCATTATAAATGTAGAGTCATCCCTGTCATGAAGCAAATTTTGGAAATGGACTTTTTCCTAATGATGGCTTCAATGATTGACAAGCAGTAATATGATTATGGAGTGAATACACATTGTGGAGTATAAAAGACTTCTATTTAACCCTGGTTTTGTCATCTATTAATTGTGTGACCTTTGTACATTTCACATATATTGACTGTACATTGAAACTAGAAATATTCCAATTTGATAACAGTGAATACTAAGTCCAACACTAAATGTAAATGAGTCTGTATACATATCAATTCGCTCTTTACCAGGGTGAGGAAGTCAGGAGTCTGTAGGAAGACAACTTATGGAGGAGTAGGGTGTAGATCTGATGTTTAGACAGGAGATACTGAATATAAATTGGTTCACTTAAGTTAGCCCAGAGTTGGGACTCCTAAGTGTCTCAGTGGTTGAGTGTCTGCCTTCAGCTCAGGGCATGATCCCAGGCTTCCGATATCGAGTTCTGCATTGGCCTCCTTGCATGGAGCCTGCTTCTCCTCCGTCTGCCTATGTCTCTGTCTCTCTCTGTGTCTCTCATGAATAAATAAATAAAATCTTTAAAAATAAAAAAGTTAGCCCAGAGTTGAAATTGATAGTCACATAACCAGATGGGATGTGCAAGAGATAGGTGTACTAAGTTTTCGGCCTAAGGTTTTCATTCCATCTCTGGTTTCTGACTTTTAAAATAACACTGAAGCTTTTATTTTAGTATAAATATAGACCAGGGAAAATACAAACTATAAAATATTCAATAAGTTATTTGAAGTACTTGAAATACAAGCCAATGTTTCTGAAGTAAATTATGGCTTTCAAAATAAGCTTGGGTTTAAAAATAAAGATATTTTGCACCAGAACATCCAAGCAGGTCTGTAAGATCCACAAAGCTTCTCACCGCAGAATTACTTTAGGCCACATTGGCCAACACCATTTTCTCTTCTTTTTGCCCATGCCAATCTCTTCCTTTGATTCTTAGATAGCTTGCCACATTAGAGACATGTTCTTATTTGCTTCATAAAAATGAATTCCCATAAAAATGGCAGGCATAGAACATAGCAATAAGTGAGCTTTACTTAAGTTCACTACAGTAATTTGAGTTGGCTCAAACATCAGTCATTCTTAGTTTTTAAACTGTGAGAAAGGGAAGCAAAGCAAGGGTTTGGATGAGTTTCAGTTTCCATGGCAGGGCAAAAGTTGAAAGTGATCTGGTCATAGAGATGCCAAGGAATGGGGGACTACTTAAGCATGATGTCTATAGCAATGCATCAGTGAGCTTATTCTTTTTCCCAGTTGATCATAGACTGAAGCATTTTGTAAAATTGAAAATTAAATATTTTAAAAAAGATCATACATTTGAATGTACTAGCAATATCCAAATGCTGTTTCCAAATGATTCTAATCAATTGATACATTTAATCTGATGTTGAATAATAACAAACAATTCAATGATTGACATTAGTTATGGACCACAATTTGAGTAGCACTTTTCAGTTAACGCTTATTAGCATGAATCAATGGTGAGTGGGTAAAACAGCTTTAAAAAAAAAAACAAAACAAAACAGAACAACATCCTGATTTGTAGTGTTTGCCTATTTTTTGATAAACTTCTTCCATGTCTGATTTCTAGCTACAGCTATGATGTCACGGCATGCACACTGAGGAGAAAAGTACAGAATCCATTCTTGAGCCTCTTGAGGACTTCTCTGGTTTAAATACTAATTCGAGTAATGGTCAGCAGAACTGTTATAGCCCATCTGTTATGTAAGTGAAAAATGTGGCTAGGAGATGAATTTTTGGAGCAAAATCCCAAAGCAAACATGCTTTTGCTGAGGAATACATTTGTTCTTGGGAGATTCTATCACTAAGCAAGTTACTGCAATATATATATCACAGAGTGGAGGATGGAGGGTGCAGCACAGAGAGAGAAGAAAGACCACCAACTTCATCTGGAGTCAGGTAGACTCAAGGAGTTTGAAGAAAAATATTGTACTATTAGAAGAAGGGGAATACAATCGTTAATTAGAGAAGCCAGTAAGAGCCACATAGTAGTTCATGGGCCAGATGTATTCTAGTCTCCTGACATACAGAATCTTATGTGCTCTTATCTTAAAAGATGAGATAAATATTATTGTCCTCGTTTCACAAAAGAGTAATCCAAAACTTGAGAGGAATTGAATAACTTGCTCATGATCTCTAAGCCAGAAGATGATGAAGCTAAGATTTGAAGGTCTGACTCCAGACTCAACATTATTAACACTTCATCTTAGAAAAAAGCCAACAGAGCTTTTGAAAGGAGGATTTTTCACTTTGTCTTTAGTTCCCAAAGTTCAGTGAAGATTCTTCAAAGGCCTAACAGAAACCCAGCAAAAATGGCACTTTGGAATTCAACAAAACCCAAATTAGGTCACTTGCTGATTGATTTTGTTATTTATGTTTTCTTTCTATGCTTTATTCTCCTATCAATAAACTGGGAATAAATAAATAGTAACTAGATTGAAGGGTTGCTTGAGATTTAAATTAGATAGTAATTGTATACAGCACATAAGAAGTGGTAATAAGATAATAAATATTATCTCTTCTCTTTAATCATTTAACCATCGTGATGATTGCCAGCTTAGAAATTAGGCCATCTTGAGCCTGCAGGTGAGGTCTAATGGATTTAAGTAAGGTGCTGAGTAACCAAGGCAGTGAAATGAGCTCTTATATAACTTTGGCTTTGATGTCATAAAATATCCAGTGTTTGATGTATGTTTCCAGTGTTCTTTACTCACATGTGCCTAGACCATCTAAATTGTGTCCAAATTAATACATACAATAGTGGTAGAAAGAAAGTAGCTGTAATATTTTTAGTCATTCAGTCTTGCTTCTAATTGAATATTGTTGCTTATAAACATATTTTTTTCTTAACTGAAAATTAAGACACAGGGGATTATATCATACGAGTTTAATTAAAATGTTCATTAAATCAGTAAATACATGTGATATAATTAAAGTGTTCATATCCAATGTTAATGAAATAGTTCAGAAAAAGTTAAAATGATATGTGAAATACCAAGGTCTTAGAGCCATAAATATAACTATTCTCAAAAAATAACTAATTTAATGTTGTTTCAAGCTGCTGCATTTGTAGTAACATTAAGGAGCAAGAGAAAACTAATAAATTATAGAAATTCCAGTCTATCTAGTCTGTCAGCCTCTTCACTAACATACTAGCTAAAATCAACCCTAAACCTTATAATAAAACATAATTACATTGCTTAATTTCAAGTTTTCTCTTTTTTATCTCACCTTTTTTTTTTCTTTTTTTCTGAATTTCTCTCTTACAGGTGCCAGGTGCGCTCCTGACAAAAGTATGCCATTGGGAGAAGTTTTCTTTCAGAAAATGATTCTCCAACAGTTTTAGTACATGTAATTAGCAAATATTGGGTTATGTCTCTCCTCATATAATTAGGTACATTAATTTTTGATCCCTTTGTCAGTTCATGAAAGAGTCAAAATCTACAAAACTCTTCATGATCATCACTTATTTTTCTGTGGCTTACTTCAAAAACATCATCATCATCATCAAACAAACCAAAGACTCATCTTTAGATGTGTACATCAGGGTGAGGAAAAAAATGTTATGATAACTGCAGGCACCATATTTTTTCCTAGAAAGAATTATTTGAGAAAAGAAAACCTTAATAGACTGTTTTTAGCATGGAAGTCAAAGTTCAGAAGGCAATGCTGGTGGGAGAATGTCTATGGTCAACCACAGGGGCAGGTTTCTTTTGTAAAGGGATATAATAAACACATGGAAGTCTAGTGGGGTGAGAGTGGCACAGATACTCTGATTCCTCCCTTTCCTACTGTCCCAACTGGTAGATCCCACTGATTGAAGCCAGATTGGTATTAGGGAATACCAATACAGGAGCCCTTGAAGGTAGTCCATATACATTAGACTCCCAGGATACAGAACAAGGGGACAAAAGATGAAGAGTGGGTTACAAGAACAAATGGAAACTATTGCAAACCTCAGGAGTTGAAAACACATTAGAAATTAATAAGAATGAGCAAATGGGGCCAAATAGTCCAGAAAACTATAAAAATGAAATAACAAAATGGAAGGGATTCCTGAGTAACATACCTGAAGGCTTTTTAAAACTGCTATAAAATTTGGCTGCCTGGATTGTTATAAAACAAACAAACAAACAACAACAACAATAACAAAACACCTCTTGATTATAGAATAACTTGAGAAAGAGAAAGGAAGGTGTTGGATGGTGGGAGGATCCAAAAATCAAAGGATGATCTCACAGCTACTCCACATTCTGACCCTTGAAAACAAAAATTCCCTGAGAAATTGAGACACTGGATCAGTCTATAAGAAATGGAGGTTGAGCTAAAATTCCATTTGACTATGAAGACATGTAAAGTACACATAGACCATGAAAATACACATCAGTATTTTCAGGTCAACTCCATATTCCAATGGTGAAAGCACTATAATTTTTAATACAAAGGGGAAACTAAGTAAGAATTTCTAAAACAAAATGCAATCATATTGGCTTCTTCCTTATATTTTTCTTATGATGAAAACTTTGTTTAAGGCTGAATAAATCATTATAAATTTTTGTCCTGAGAAGTGAAAAGTCACCTTCGGCATTTCCCTTTTGTTTCAAAATGCAGAGAAAGGTAGTTCCATGTAAAGAAAATATTACCCGGGCAACCCGGGTGGCTCAGCGATTTAGCGCTGTCTTAATTCAGCCCAGGGCCTGATCCTGGAGATCCGGGATGGAGTCCCCACATCCGGCTCCCTGCATGGAGCCTGTTTCTCCCTCTGCCTGTGCCTCTGCCTCTCTCTCACTCTCTGTGTTTCTCATGAGTAAATTAAAAATATGTATATATATTACCCACACAAGGAACTTTTCCAGAGTTTGTAATATGGGTAACTCTACTCATGAAATTATATTTACAGAGTTGAGAAATTATTTGTAGATTTTTTCAAGATCATACAAATATGCACACAACTTTATTATGCAGCTAATGATAAATGACATACCCATAAAGTTACAGCATTTTTATTAGCTCTTGATAGAGAATAAGAAAGTTTCTAACATACGGTACATAAAATATCTACACCTACTTCTTAAAACTTGGCTTACATTCCAGTTGGTAGATGTAATAGAAATTTGTGTCCTGTGGTCCTTATTATGAGTCTAATGTTTTAAGTAGATTTAACATAAATAAATGAGGATAATATCAATAAAAGACCAGCAAACTCTGTAATTCACTCAGGATACACACTGCTTTAATGATCATTTCACACAGGTGCAGAGTAATCAAATATAGAGATACACTCAATAGGTTGGCAAAATGTGGCTCTTTCTAAAATTGCAGAATTTATTTGATGAAATAGTATCTCTTCTCTTGAGAATGTATTAACATAAAGTGCTATTTAGAAAGTTTTATGTCTAAATCATCATACCTATAGTACATAATCTAAGTCAGTTTTCAGAGGAAAAAATTAAATCAGTGATTACCAAGAGAGTTCATAGAAGTTGGGTAAGTAGTAGCATTTTAATGTTTTATTTTATTTCATTAAGTAGCAAAGCACTTTTCGAATACTAAATGTATCCTTCATTCTTTTTGGTTATTCTAGGAATATAGTTTTATTTTTAATCTGGTAAAATTATAGAGCCATCCTAGCATCATTTACTGAGTGTAAATGTAATAAAGATGATGACAGCTTTCTTTAGAAAGTATGATTTGCACTCAAGTATGCTAGATATGAAGTTTTGAAAATGATAATCATAATTTATCTTTAGGTACCACAGAATTCCATAGTTACATAAATCAGCAGGGGAAGCACTGGGGAAGACAACCATTGGTAAGAAAGCCTTCTTAAAAATTTCTTCCAAAATTGAATGACCAAATAGACCTTGTGAGATCTAATCACCATTAATCAGAGGATTTGTACAATGTTTGTGAGTTTTCAAAAAGTTCACAAAAATAATTTCTACTCTTTAATGACATCTAAAACTATATTATGAAATATGCTTTTGTAGTTTTCATGTTAGTAGAAAGCATTTATTAATCATTTTTGTTTGAGTGGGTCAAAATTCTCTTCAAGAAAAGATAAATATTGGGGTATTTGGGGGACTCAGTTAAGGGTCTGAAATTTTTTTTTAAATTTTTTTTTAAGGGTTGGACTCTTGATTTCAGCTCAGGTCATAATCTCAGGGTTGTGAGATCAAGCCCCACATCAGGCTCCATGCTAGGTGTGGAGCCTACTTAAAATTCTCTCTTTGCCTCTCCCCATATATCTCTCTCTTTCTTTCTCTCTCTCCCCCTCACTAAAAAAAAAAAAAAAAAAAAAAAGAAAAAGAAAAAAAGGGTAAATAATGTTTAACAAACAGTTATCATTTATTTAATTTAGGTTTCTAGAGAGAAAGATTTTAAAGACGTTGTTTTCTTCTGTCCTTCAAAGAACTGTTCTTTTAGAATGATCTAGAATATTTCTATTATCTCTTGCCTTCTGTTGTTTTTATGCATTAATTTGCTCTTTCTTTTTTTCTACATATTTGAATAGAAGCTTAAGTTATACATTGAGAAGATCTTTCCTCAGATTTTTAAAAAATTGAGGCATTTAAAGCCGTAAAGTTTTCTCTAAATGTGATTTAGTTATATCATGTAAATTTTGATATGTTATGCTTTTCTGTCATCTCAAATATTTTCTAATCATTATTTGTAATTTCTTTTCTGAATGATTGACTATTTTGAAAAGTTTTTTAACTTAAAATGTATGTAGATTCCCAAATGTATTTTTGTTGCTTATTTTTAACTTGATTTTATTCTAGTTGCATAACATTTTGTATGATTTGAATCCTTTGAACTATATTGGGTCTGAGTAAGAGGAAGATAGAGGGAAAGGGGGAGGAGAAATCGTGGAAGAGGAGAAAGAGGAGAATTAGGAGGAAAAAGAAGAAGAAGAAAGGGAAAAGGGGGAGGAGGAGAGGAAGGAGAAGTAGAAAAGTTAAAAAAAGGGAAAATAAGACAACCTTAATGGAGTAACAGGAGAATTATTTTAATAGATGGGATATTTAAGGCAAGGCAATTTTTTTCTATAAAGAATACCCTTAAAATATGCCAAAAATACAGATTAGAATTAATGTTTTACCAGACTGACTGAGTTAAAATGCATTTATTATGTATGAATATAATATAAACATTTATTTGGGGGATGTTCAAAGGCTGCACTAAATGAGGAGGATATGTATTTTAACCCAAGTAGAATGAATTAACTATATGATGTCACTATGTATTTTAATCCATGTAATTTGAGAATATTTTTACTAAATTGTTATAAAGATTTTACCCCACTAATTAAATAATGAATAAGCTTAATATTACTCCAAAGGATATTAATTTATGGAGAGATTATTCTTCTTAGGAAAGGATATCAGTTGATTCATGTGTTTGCATTCACTTTCCAATGGGACAGATTCGTTTTCCCTACCCCTAATAAATACAGAAAACACACTATCCTAAGAACTGTAAATGTAACCCTTAGTAAGAAAATAATTTATTTTCCAAATAAAATGATTCAAACAGAATTATTACTTTAAAACAGTGAAGATAAAGATATCACTTATAATTGTGTAAAGAAAAACTCAGAGAGGTTTTCTTATGGTCTTCCTTAAGCTAAATATGTAAGTTTAGGATAGCATGATTTATCTAATGTCATTTAATGACTGAACCTTCCTAACTATAGAAAATTGGAATTGGGCAAACTACATCTCCATACAAACTAACTCCCACTATGAACCCTTTTTCCTTTTTGTAAGTTTTTGCTTTTTTTCTGTTTCTTTTGAAGCTCATCTAGCAAATCAGGTGCTGAGCATCTGTAATGGGAAAGCAAGTTCATCTAGTTAGGGCAAAAGAACCATTCCAAATTTATTTACAACTGTTCCACTGATGTTGCTGACACTACGGAACCTCCTTTGTAGAGAGAAAATAGTTCTATCTTCTGTGGCCTCTGTCAACAATAGGACTAATTAAAGCCAATTATGAAGGCTGTCTTGGCTTGAGATTTGCTTACTTTTCCAATAAATGTAGGCCACTATGGAAATTGTTTTTTATTCAGTCAAGTTTAAAAGGGATATATTTCACACAAATAAAAATATCTCACCAGTCAACTTTATGAATGGAATAGAAAAGATTCACGCTGAATTAGATAAAAAACTATAGTTAATAAGCAATTTAGAACATGATCAACATCTCCCCCTATATAAAATAATAGTTGTAAGATTTATAAATAATGAAAGGACCATTTATGTTAATGGATATTTGAGAAGCTCCCACTCTTCTTCCCAATTTGTGGATTTTTTTTTCAAGTGTGTGAGGTCTCCAAGCAACCTGAGACCTGTAGATCAATGTTGTTCTAACATGTAAGTCATCTCCTTAGAATATTTTCACCCACTTCTTCAATCAAGGAAACACAGACTTATATCTGGGACAGACACATGGTGGGCCTTGGCAGCTGCCCTGAACATCTCTGTGAAAGAATAATGTTAACATTACTCATGCTGGCAAGAATCCCCACATATAGTCATTACCATTTTATGGTTTTCTAATAATTTTATTCAAAAAATTATATATGCATTTTGAAAGAGTTTCTAAGTTTAAGGGAAATAATTAAATGCATACTCCTTGGAGCATTTTCAATGTCTGTTGGAAAGTTTCAGCTATGTTAATATAAACATAATATAGAAGAGAAACCATCAGTAATTTTTATTACACCATGTTTTCTATTTGAGGAATGTGGCTGATGATCACTTAGTGCTCTACTCCACAGGAAATTGACTTAAAAAGTATTTTTAAGTGCTTAAAAAGGAAAGTACTGAATAATTGCAAGTTTAATTAGTTAAAATATGTAAAGACAAATCTTTTGCATTCCAAAACTGTCAGCTCTCAAGTAACTTAAATTTCTTGATTGGGCTTAGAAAGCAATTAGGTTGAACTATTCCTTGCTAACTTGAATTTGCATGTTAAATGCATTATGATCTGGCTTATGTTAAGAAATATTTGTGAGAGAAACAATTCTTCCACAGGGATAATATAAACTTTTGAATGTGTTAATGTAAAAAGTAAATATAATTGTGGAACAGTAACTTTAAGGTTTTAAATACTATTTTCTGGGACAGCCCAAACCTTAAGTGTGGAAAAATGTGCTGAAATTTCAGACTTAGCAAGAAAGCCAGGACTTCCCCCTTTGGGGATAATATTGATCCCCTCTTTCAAATTCGCTTTAAAATGTAAGTTTTTCTGCGATGATGCAATAACAGCACTTAACAAGGAAATAGAATATTTAACGCTCTTATGCTTAACAACAATTTAGGCATGCAACATTTCTCTAAATTTAAAATTAATTTTGAAATAGAATATTTATTCATAAGTCTCTCTCACCCTCTCCTTCCATATCTCTGTCTCTGTCTGTCTCTCTCTCTCTCATACACATACACACGCACAGATATACATATGCCTACATCTCATATGTTTAAGTATTTGGTAGTTAAAAAGCTACTTAAATAAGCTGTTAAATAAAATATGTTTAAATCCCACTTCTTAGCAAAAGCCCTGGTAGAGATTAAAGAAGAGGTTTTAATTTAGGCTTCTCATACTCTATTGAATTCCAATTCAGATAATGGTAGTGTTTGCAGAGCTGACCCCTAGTCCTTATCCTGCTCCCTTTTTCCCCCCGTATCAGACTCCATGACTAACCCTGTGGCCTGTTGTACACATATTTGGAACCGAAGCTTATATACAAAGGAACAACCCACATACTGCACAAACAGATGCCCCTTGACAACTCTTTGGACCTTGTGCTGTTCAGAGTAGATTTCTGTCTCCACTATGGGAGATAAGTACAAATAAATATGCTGCATATCTAAAATAAAGAAGGGGCCTTTGGGTGGTGACTCTTGGTTTTGGCTTGGGTCATGAACTCAGCTCAGAGTTGTGAGATCAAGCCCCATATACAGCCCTACACTGGGTGTGAAGCCTGCTTAAATTTCTCTTTCTCTGTCTTCCTCTCCCTCTCCCACATCTCTCTAACCCCTTCAACTCTCCCCCTCCATGGAATGTGTGGGCTCTCACATGCATGTCTGTGTGTGTGCTCTCTCTCTCTCTAAAAATTTTTTTTAATAAATACATTAAATAAAGGAGACTCTGATAGGTAACAAAAAGTATCAGGATCAGCTAGGACTGTGAGGACCCAAAAAATGACATAATATAGTAAATTCCCTGGGTTTCTATCCCAAACTTGTAGCTGAAGAAGCAGGCATACTGGAAATGCCAACTGGCACAGAACAAAAACGTCCCAAGAGAAGCATGCTCTCTGTCACCAAGGAAACTGAAAGGAAGCATCCTAAAGAAACTAAACTTTTAGACAATAACTACTCTAGCCAAACCACTATTGGAAAACAGAAACAAAACCAAAACCCGTGTGTCCTGTGGTGGGGGAGAGGAGGAGGTAGGGAGTTTCCTGAGAAGGGATAGAAAGAGGCCCTTCGAAAAACACGATATTATGCTGATTGAAATAAGAGAAGGACAATCAGAGAAGGACAATCATCATATGGTTTCACTCATATGGGGAATATAAGAAATAGTGGAAGGGATTATTAGGGAAAGGAGGGGAACTGAGTGGGACAAATTAGAGAGGGAGACAAACCATGAGAGACTCCTAACTCTGGGAAACAAACAAAGGGTTGCAGAAGGGGTGGTGGGCGAGGGGATAGGGTAACTGGGTGGCAGGGACTAAGGAGGGCACTTGATGGGATGAGCACTGGGTGTCTATATGTTGTACTATATTTTGGCAAATTGAATTTAAATAAAAAATAATTTAAAAAGAATATTAATACACTGTAATTGCATAAAAAATAAAAACATGAACTTCAGACCAGGAATTCCTCCTATAGTTTAATGACAGGATTAATTAATTAATAAATAAGCAATTTCAAGTATTTGGCATATTAGCAATTTCATGGTCAACATCAGTTTGTTCCTTTTAGTCTTCCATTCGTGGCTATAACTTGGGTGTGGCAGCTCTAGTTATTATATCCCTATAACAGGTAACATATCACAGGGTGTGAAAGAAAATTTTTGCATCTGTACTTTATTGTATTGTTACTAAGGGGAAAAAAAAACCTAGTTCTGAAAAATCCAGGAAGATTCCCTAGCATGTTGTTGGCCAGAACTGGACACCTGTTAGTCCAGATGCTGGAATTATTTCCCTAGAAGTTGAGTTCTTGATGAATACAGGGAAACCTCTTTGGCTAGGTAAGAAAGACTTGAGAAGACTGAGATGTAAATGGCTTTGGTTTAACTAAAGAATATCTGTAATAAGCTGTATTAATATAGCTTCCTATATTAAGCATTATGTGTGTCTTCTAATCCACTATAGTCCACTGTTAATTCTATAAAGTGATGAACATGTTCAGAAATAGCAAATTGCATCCAGGAGAACAGGAGACCCTGTGGGAGCAGACCAATCACAAATGTTTTCCTGTAGCTCTGTCAGGCACATGGGTCTTTGATAACACTGCAAGATTTAATCTCTCTATACTCACCAGAGTCTAGAGGGTAGAGGCTTTTATCCCTGATATTCCAGGAGTCAAAGCCCCACTGGAATGTTTATACTAACATACTTAGTGGCATCATAACATTTTCTTACCCTGTCAAGAATTGCCCACTTCCCCCACTGCCAACTTTTCTCACTATACCTTGTGTAGTCCTCAAACTGATGCAAATACATTATCCCAGATTTCAAAGTATGCTACCTTTTCCCCCTCTCATCTTGGTTTTTTTTTTTTCTTTTTTAAGATTTTATTTATTTACTCATGAGAGACACAGAAAGAGGCAGAGACACAGGCAGAGGGAGAAGCAGGCTCCATGCTGGGAACCCAGTGTGGTACTGGATTCTGAGACTATAGGATCATGCCCTGGGCTAAAGGCAGGTGCTCAACCATTGAGCCACCCAGGCGTCCCCCAACCCCCATCTTAAATTAAAACTGCCCTACTTTCCCCCTGAGAACACCAGCGTTATTGCTCATATTACTCAATTCTTCGGTACTCATAGCATCAATTGGCTCTTACAGAGCAAAATCTAGATAATATAATTTTTATCCTCTTAAAGCATTTTTCTTCTTTAAAGTTTATGTCAATTGCTTATGTTATTTAGCCTACTTTGTTGTATATTACAACACTCTTTCCAAATGTAGTTCGCATTTATTAAAGCTTTACAATCTGAGCAATAATCCTTTACATTTCCACAGTTCACATCAACACTGGCTATTCTTTTTTAATGTAAAAATAAAGAATTCTGTATATTATGTTATGAAAAAAGTAATGCATACACATGAAAATAAAAACCATAGCAGTACTGAAAACTTCTAATGCTGCTAGTCAGTCTAATTCCTTATGGTATATATAAATTCCTCTCTTTGTATTTCCTACATTGATTACCTTAATGATGCTAGAAAATGAGCAGTTATTTTTCTCTTTCATTGTCTTTTGGTCTCCATTGTGTGTTTTGAGAAGTCACCTTTTGAAGGTAAATTGTCTTTTTCAGAGGTGGAAGAGTTGGAGTGCTGTTAGGAATTTACTGTGTATTTCATTTTAAGCAGTATCATCAGTACCTTATATTATGATAGGGCAGATAAAGTAAGTATTCATCTTGTTTTAGGTTTGTTAAATTTCTCAAATCTTTAGCCTGATTTCTTTCGTCAATCTTGAAAAAAATCCTATTCATTATCTCCTCAAATGGTACTTAGAACCCATTCTATTTTTTCTCTTCATAACTCCATTTAGACTTTAAGAAAATCTTTCACTTTATCCCTTAAATCTCATATTTTCTTCTGTATTTTCAATTATTTTATATTCTTCTTTCTGATTCTGGACAGCTTTTCGGAGCTTTTTAGACCTTATTTTCATTCACTGTTTCTCAATTCATTCCCTCAAATATATTAAATTCATACATTGCTTTCTTAATTTCACATTTTTCCAATGGTAGAAGCTATCATTGTTGATGTTGATTTTATTTTAAAAATAATCTTTAATTTTCTATGAAAAAGATCCTAATCTTTGAGAGTATTAAGCATGATTAAGTATTATGTCTCTTTTTCTCATTTTTAAAAATATTTTATTTATGAGAGAGAGAGAGAGACAGAGAGAAAGTGCTACCAGGAGTAAGGGGGAGGGGCAGAGGGAGAAGATCAAAGCTTGGCTTGATTCCAGGGTGCTGGGATCAGGACCTGAGCCAAAGGCAGCTGCTTAACCAACTGAGCCATCCAGGTGCCCCACCCCCCTTTTTTGAAAGATTTTATTCTCTTGGTTTTTATATCCCTTTCAGTATCTGACTTTTCAATTTTATGCTAAATATTAAAGAAGAACTGAGGGAATAACTTCATGATTGAACATATTTTGTCTTTGCTCAGAAAAAAACTTAGTATTTCTCTCTCTCTCTCTCTCTTTCTTTCTCTCTCTCTCACTCTCTCTCTCTTTCTCTTTCTCTCTTTTCTGTGCCAGAGAACTAGCAGCTTTGGCTAAGCAAGTTTAGTCTAACACATTTATAGCTGTTGATATGATTTGAAAGTGTGGCCAGTCCATACAAGGAATAAATCATATCCAGTTTATTCGGAGGTATATCCTTCTGGAGATCCCAAACAAAAAACAGGGTTTTTAAAGAGAGATCAGGGTTTTTAAAGAGGGATCACAGTCCTTGGCTGACACTGATCTAAAATTAATTCCCCTAACTCCATAAGTTTGTCTAAATCTCTGCATGGATGCTAATTTGTCTCTTCTGTAACTGACAGAAACACCTGTGTGTAGCACTGTCCAGTGAAAACTTTTGTCACAATTGAAATGTCTTCTATCTGCATTTTACCATATAGTAGCCACTAACTTCATGTGGTGCATGAGCACTGGAAATGCAATTAGTGCATCTAAGGAACTGAATTGTTGTTTTTATTTAATTTTAATTCATTAAAATTTAAATACCCAATATGTGACTAGTCTACCTTCTGGGCAGTGCAGTTTTAGGGGAAAAGTATTCCAAAATGCTAGTCCTAATACTGAGTTTCCTTCTTCTTGGAAATCTTGTCTTTATAAATTTTCACTGTCTTATTAGTTTCTTGCTGCCTTCAGGTAGATGTAAGACAATATTTTGCCTAGATTTTCTAGTTTTTCATTTGTTTGTTTTGAAGAAGAGCGATGTATCTTACCTGGTCTGCTGTTTCTAGAGGCAACTTACTCTATTCAAGAGCTTCATACATTTAAAAATAAAATTAAACTTCAGTTCTTGATTTTATATTATACCTTTTGATTACTTGCCGTGTAAGTTAAGTAATTTAATGCTACATCTTACTCCTACCATTTTTTTTTCTTTTTTACTCCTACACATTCTAATGGTTGCTGACAATTCCATTGTTTTCACATAGCAAACCTTTACAAAGTTAGCATTGTTTGGGGATTATAATCAAACCTTTTATTTTCTCATGTTTTTTTAATTATATAAAATATCATATGGTTTTACCATGTTATAAATAAATATGATTCTAAGGATACCATGTAATATAATTTGACTGATAGAAGAGCAGGAGATATAATCACATCCCATTCAGAGAAACATGATCCAAATATATCCTTCCCTCTCTCTCCTTATCTCTCTGTAACCACACACACACACACACACACACACACACACACACATTTCCAGTAATTGGTCAGTTGCTAAAATTATCTCCATTTCAGGTTTTTCACACTTACATCGCTGCTTTTTTATGTGTTATTTTCTGGTATTTCTAATGCTTTTTAAGTATTGGATATATTCTTTTTCAATAATGTCTGTATTTTACTATTATTTTGATATAGTTATATGCATTATTGTCAGTGCTCATTTCTATAATTTTTATGACATGGTTTTTGCATTCTTTGCAATTTTTTTTCCCAAGGCAGCAAATCTATATCTTTGTTTTAAAAAATACTTAAACAAAAAAAAATACTTTAACAAAAAATACTTTAAAAATACTTTTAAAAAGAGGGAAAAATATTTAGTCTTTTTTATGCATTTACACATCATACACACATTTTCTGGCTAGGAATATTGAGATTGTATAAATTCTCTTATGTTTTGCAGGTATAGTTCCATTCTTTCTGATTTCGTTTTTCTTTTTTAAAGATTTTACTTATTTATTCATGAGTGACACCGAGAGAGAGGCAGAGACACAGGCACAGGGAGAAGCAGGCTCCATGCAGGGAGCCCAACGTGGGGCTCGATCCTGGGTCTCCAGGATCATACCCTGGGCGGAAAGTGGCGCCAAACCGCTGGGCCATCAAGGCTGCCCTGTTTGGTGGATTCTTTTGTCTGTGTTTCTTCCTAAATATTTAACCTATCTTTAAAAACAAATACCAAAATATGTTTCAATGTGGGACTAAATTTTGCTTGAAACAGCATGCGTATTTGAGGCTGCCTACTCAGTTTTTTGTATATTTTTAGCTATTATTTATCAAAACCATGGGCTATTTTGTGTGTGTGCAATGTATATGAGAACTTTTATTTTTTTATTATTTTTAATTTTATTTATTTATTCATGAGACACAGAGAGAGAGAGAGAGAGGCAGAGACACAGAGGGAGAAACAGGCTCCATGCAGGGAGCCCGACGGGGACTCGATCCCAGGTCCCCAGGATCAAGCCCTGGGCTGAAGGCGGCGCTAAATCGCTGAGCCACCTGGACTGCCCATGAGAACTTTTAGCATAATAAATTCAAAATATCGGGACATCTGGGTGGCTCAACGGTTGAGCGTCTGTCTTTGGTTCAGGGCATGATCCCAGGTCTTGGGATCGAGTCCCACATCGTGCCTTTCCTTCTTCCTATGTCCCTGCCTCTCTCTGTCTCTGTCTCTCACGAATAAATAAATAAAATCTTAAAAAAAAATAAGGTCAAGATAAGTATATTTTTAACCTACTAGTTGTGGGATGTTTGGGTAAGCTCTCAAATATTAAGTGCTTATTTTCTTTCCCTTATATTTCATATTTAATACAATGGTTAATAGATAATGAATATCCCTGTTATTCTACTCTATTGAGTAAATTATTGAATTACTCAGATATATTACAAATTTCCTTAATTTTAGTTACTGTAGTAGATAGAGCTTCTACATTGTAGTGAATATTAGGGAAGAGCAAGATATGATTTTAAAGTTCTCTTTGAAAATCTAAATAGATGTTTACTGTACAAAACCGATAACTCTAATTATATGTGTATATTGGTTATAATGGTTTAAAAATTATTTTACATTATTTGCCTGAGAATTTCTACTAAAATATAACGGCTATACAAAAACATGAATTTCTAGGAATATTTACAAGTATATGTCACCTAAATTCCTTAGAGAAAGTTGAGAGACAAAATAAAGCACATTTTTTTGATAAATATAAGCCATCCGAAACACTTATTAGAAAATATTTTTAGGGCAGTCCGGGTGGCTCAGCGGTTTAGCGCCGCCTTCAGCCCAGGGTGTGATCCTGGAGACGCGGGATCGAGTCCCGCCTTGGGCTCCCTGACTGGAGCCTGCTTCTCCCTCCGCCTGTGTCTCTGGTTTTCTCTCTCTCTCTCTCTCTCTGCCTCTCATGAATAAATAAATAAAATCTTAAAAAAAAAAAAAAGAAAATATTTTTAGAGCATGCAACTGGCCAAGAGTCCAAGGTAACTCCCAAAATTAAAGTTTATCATTTTGAACAGAACCCACCCCCTCAATTTTACATCGGTTTTGGTAGTACATAGTTCAGAGGATATACCACTTGTTTTAGAGAAGTCAGTTAATTGACTATGTATTTTATTGTTATAAAGTTAATCTTATTTACATAATCTTGGGGAAATTACTGTTTGGACCTCAGTATTCTTACATGAAAAATAGTAGGTTTTAATTACTTGAATTCTTCAGCTCTAACATTAACTTGGATCTAAGATATATTCCTTTACCACTCTTACCCCACTTCTCTCGAGTTTTTCTATCTACATATCTGTCCAATTATTCACCCGCATGTATTGCATACACACATACCACATTTATATATGCATTGTATATTTATTTTTATATAATTTTAGTTCAAATTATCTAAACCTCCAATTCAGTGTAAACATTATATATTACTTTTTATGCTATGAGTAGCAATATAAAAGGGATTATTAATATAAATTTGACTTAGACAATAATATACTGGTTATTTAAAAATTTTACTAATAGACATCTTTATATGCTCTCCAAAGCATTCTGTACAAACAAGAAATATTCAATCTATATACTAGATTATTAGATGTTCATTTGATACTTAGACATGGAGTGAATAGAATCCAAATGAAGAATAACAAACTAAAGAAAATAATCTTGAAAATCACTATGTTTCTTATTTAAGAATTTATTTTTAATGAAATCATTCGTATGGACTGTAACAAAAGATTCTATATGTTGCATTAAGTCATTTGAAATGCATAACAAATACTTTTTGTTTCATTTTCTTTTGTTAGCTCCTGCATAGTTTCTTTTAAAATTGAAAGTCTAATTGTAATTAGATATTAAATACTGTTAAATAGATTGAGCTTCTCTGATAGAAATGGGAAGTAGATTTAATTTTGAAGCTTCATTATTACCTTAGGCCAAAGAATTATTTTCTTATTATAATATGGAAATGATAAGCTCATATTATTGAAATTAAATGTAACAATAGAAGTGTGCTAAACTCCTACCATAAACAAGACATCATTATTTAATGACGAAATTGTAGAAAAAATTAAATATGACTCACATTTTTGTTTAGTATATTTCATGTCAATTATAGCTTCTATGAAAAATTCCCAAAAATGATTGGCTTCTCTCTCCTTTTGCAAGCTGATATGTTATTAGATATATCTAGATTTTTATATGATTGTGATAATAGGGTTTATTATTATTATTATTATTATTATTATTATTAGTTTCAGGGATAGACTTTAGTGATTCATCAATTACGTATAGCATCCTCATTACATCAAATATCCTCCTTAATGCCCATTACCCAGTTACCCCACACCCCCATTTACCTCCCATCCAGCAACCCTGTTTGTTTTCTAGGTAAGAGTCTATTATGGTTTGCTTCCCTCTCTGTTTTGACCTTATTTCTTTTTTCCTTCCCTTCCCCTATGTTCATCTGTTTTGTTTCTTAAATTCCACATATGAATGAAATCATACAGTATTTGTCTTTCTCTGACTGACTTAATCTGCTTCACATTATACCTTCTAGTTCCATCCATGTTGTTTCAAATGGCAAGATTTCATTCTTTTTGATGCTTGAGTAATATTTCACTGTTTATATATACCACTTCTTTATTTATTCATCTGTCATTGGACATCTGGGTTCTTTCTGTATTTTGACTATTGTGGACATTGCTACTATAAGCATTGGGGTGTAAATTCCCCTTCAAACCACTATGTTTTTATCTTTTGGATAAATACCTACTAGTGTAACTGCTGGGTCATAGGGTACTTCTATTTTTAACCTTTTGAGGAACCTCTATCATGTTTTACAGAGTGGCTGCACCAGTTTGCATTTCTACCAGTAGTGCAAGAGGGTTCTCCTTAATAGGTAGGTATGTTCTCTGGTTGCTTTGCAGCTAGGTTTTTGCATGTAATCTAGAAAATTCTCACACTCAAATCCATAAGAAAGTTAGAAGCTGGAAGTAAGTGATGTGAGATTGTGAGATGGCAATAGTTTGCCTAGTTTATTACTTGGGGTTCTCCAGGGTTACATTCTCACCAAGAGTGAAAGAGAATTCCTTTCTCCACATCCTCACCAACATCTGTTGTTTCCTGGGTTATTTTAGCCATTCTGACCTGTGTGTGGTGATATCTCATTGTGGTTTTGATTTGAATTTCCCTGAGTCACGTTGAGTATTTTTTCATATGTTCTGTTAGCCATTAGTAGCTCTAAAATTTTTCTAGTAAATATATTTAACACTTGTTGCATATATTATGTAAAATTATGCATACATGGAAATATCTAAAAATCTAACTATGGAAATATTTCCCAGGATCTATTTTGCTTTGTGTGGCTTTGTTTCTTTGCAATAGCTGAAAGTCAAGAAGTCATTCTGACACTCTGTACCTCTTTCCAATATAAATTATTCCTTGGTCAATATGGCTGTCTCATTTTCACTTGCTACTCCTCCCTTTCTTACCGAATGAAGCAATATTGCAGTTTTGGCAGTTAGCATTTGCACTAAGCATATTAATCACAACTTCTCTTCATTTTGTGTATAAATATGAAAGTGGTCTGCCTCTGTATTAAGCTATAGAAACCTGTTACTTGCACTAAAGCAATGAAGCCTAAACTATTAATCTAGAGAAATGTATTTTCCAAGTCCCAGATGTTATTATTCTGGCCTTTCATCTTTTCATCTGTATAAGTAAAAAAAAAAAAAAAAAAAAAAAAAGCCTGAGGGATGGCTGGGTGGCTCAGCAGTTGAGTGCCTGCCTTCAGCCCAGGATGTGATCCTGGGATCGAGTCCCAGATCCGGATCCCTGAATAGGGCCTGCTTCTCCCTCTGCCTATGCCTCTGCCTCTCTCTGTATATCTCTCCTGAATAAATAAATAAAATATCCAAAAAAAACCCTGATATTTATTTTGTTGTCACCATGTACCAGGAATTGTGAATATTTCTTAGCATATTATATGCCATCAATGTCACAGTGATTCTAAAAGATAAACATTGTTTATGCCCATTTTAAAGATGAAATAGGAAAGGAAAGGAAGAAAAGAAACAAGTGTGCACATTCTTTCATGTAATTCAGCATGTAATTGTGGATCATAAATTAAACAGAACTATAAAGCTTCTTTGCCTTATTAGAAACAGTATGATGGTTTTTGGTTTTGGTTTTGCCCCCTTAGTCCATCCTGGTGATAGCACTGATGGTTTTATTTTTGTTTTTGTTTTTTACTCTTTATCTCTTCCTTTGCTGAACTCTTAAAATCCATGGTTAAAAATTTAGTAAAGTGTTCTGCTCATGTAATCTGTTTTAAAACATTTGTTCATCATTTTTTTTTCAAATGAAAGAAATAGTATATTTTAATTATTATTGGACTGTAAACATTGATTCATTGTTATATAACATGTTATTTTTCTACAAAACAAATACACATAAGATGATTTTTACTATTAAATAGATTTTTGAGAAATTCAGAATATAATTATGAAATCCAGAAAAACATAGTTTTAAATTGAGGAAAAGCATCTTGATATTTAGGTATAGATGACAGATTTGTTGATCTAAATGCCCTTTTAAGGAACATTATTATACAATGATCTTTTTTATTACAAAATAGTTATTTAGTTTAGTTTTAGTTCCAAAGCAAGACTTAAAAGATAATACAATCTTTCAGATATACTTAAGAATGAATTATTTAGGCATTTCTAAGACTTGAGGAATAAAGATACAGTAAATTGATTGTAGTTTATTCAAATGAAAAATAGAGATCAATTCATTTATTGATAAGCCAGGCAGGCTTTTTAGCAATACGATACACAGATTACACCATTTGGAAAAAATGCACCCATGAACACACATGCATAGATAGATAGATAGATAGATAGATAGATAGATATAGATAGATAGATATAGATAAGCATAGACAAACATGAATTAATGCACATACATATAGAAATACACATAGTGAGTAGCAGCAGTAGTGTAGCTGTTTAAAATTTGTAATCTGAAGCCCTTTGAGATTAAATTCTAGTTTACCACTTACCTTCTTCATCTATAAAATTGGATCACGGGCAGCCTATGGAGCTCAGCGGTTTAGCGCCGCCTTCAGCCCAGGGCCTGATCCTGGAGACCTGGGATCAAATCCCATGGCAGGCTCCCTGCATGGAGCCTGTTTCTCCCTCTGCCTGTGTAGCTGCCTCTCTCTTTCTCTCTCTCTTTCTCTCTCTCTGTCTCTCACGAATAAATAAATAAAATCTTTAAAAAAATAAAAAATAAAATTGGATCACAATAATTTTTACTTCATAAGTCTTATATAAGTATTAAATGAGTTACTTATTGGAAAAAAACTAGAACAATGTTTGGCAAATCAGTAAGTGTTACCTAATTCTCAGTGTGTTAATAAGTGTTAGCTAATAGATTATTTTGGTTTTAAAAGCCAAAGAGATACAGACAATAGTGCCAAAATATGTTTTTAAGAGATGAGTTTTCACAGGTAACTAAAAATTTAAAAAATTTTTTGAATGATTCTGACATATGTACTTTAAAATGTTTGATAATTTTACCATACCATATAACCCTTTGATTGGAAATGTGGAAATATATTTTTCTTTTATTACATTACATTACACATATGTGATATGCCGTATTATATTTTTAAAAAGATGAACATGATAAACATCATTTAAGACTCATGGATGATGGTAATATAAGGGACAGAACTTATGTAATACTAAGGTGAATAAAGTAAATTGTGCTGTGTCTTCTCTCCCAATACCAGCCTACTAGTTAAGGAAAAGAAGGCCCTAAATTAATGTTGTCTGCAGAGCATGATGGTATGTGGACATATAGTAAATGATATGCACTTAAATATAGATTGTAAAAGAGGACATGGAAAGAAGTAGAAACAAGATTTATTTTGGAAAGGATATATTTTGAACCAATAGAACCTGTCTATATATTGATTATAAGATGTGAGGGAAAATAGGATGCCTACAGAACAATAATAGATTTTTGGCCTAACTAAATAGTGGAATTTTGGTGTTTGTATATTGAGATAAGAAAAACTTTAGGGGGTGGTGAGTTGAAAAATGCAAGGAGGGACGCCTGAGTGGCTCAGCAGTTGAGCATCTAACTTCAGCTCAGGATGTGATCCCTGCATCGGGCTCCCCGCAGGGAGGTTGCTTCTGCCTCTGCCTGCTTCTGCCTCTGCCTGTCTCTGCCTCTCTCACTCTCTGTCTCTCATGAATAAGTAAATAAATCTTAAAAAAAAAATGCAAGGAAAACGAAATAAACTCTTATAAATCTAGAAAATGCCCTTATAATTAATACAAATTTTTTATAAAGGTAAATTAGTAAATTAATGAATCATAAAATATTATTACATAGCAGGAAAACACATAGATCATTAGTGCTATGTGAGATTTGGCTAAAGTTCTAAAACTAAAGGTAAACAGTACTGAACACCTTCACATTCTAATGATATTACAGAAGAGTTGCTAACATTATTTAGAACTTAGCAATGGATGACAGTAACACTCCTTTGATTTACCTCTTAATTTCATCAGAATAATCATTAGTTACAAGAGAGAATTAATTTGTGGTATAATTTGTCAATTTACTGCAGTAAATCGTGGTGTTTCTGCTCCTCCCAACCACCTACCAGTTAAGGAAAAGAAGGCAGTAAATAAGTATCATTGATTGAGCATGATGGTGTATGGACATATGGTAGATTAGCATGTCTTTCATCAGATAGCTGGTTAGTGAACTGTAAAAACACAAATACCACCCTGGTAGAGCAGAACAGAATACAGTTGGAAAGATCTTTGAGCAATTTGGCATGTGTCACCTGTAATGTGAGGAACTATAGTGAATGGTGTTGTCTTCTTATCTGGGAAGAATTCTAAAAGAGGGGAATAATCCGAGCAGTCCAAATAACAATGAAAACTGAAAGGACAGTATACAATTATGTAGTATGGAAAAGAAAAAAGCTCTAAAACACAAGGATATGGTAAGACAAAAAAAAAAAAAAAAACAAAGGATGCGTATATAAAGTGTAGCATGAAAATCGGCATCCGATGCCAAAGATGTTTAGGCAAGTAGAGATATGTAATTTAGAAATTTTGAATTCATCACTAAGATGTAATGATTATGAATTTATAATTCTGATATAGTTAAAACTATCTAGAGAGAGATTATAGTTTTTAAATATATGCTAATAAAGGAAATAGCTGAAAATCAATGAACTAGGCATCCATCTCAAAAAATAATATAGGAATTAAAAAATTCAGCAAAAAGACTATAGTCAACAATAATTTATTGTACATTTAAAATTAGATGTATTCTAACCACAATAAACTAAAATTTAAATAATTATAACTGAAAACCTGTTCTTAAAAATAACTCAATCAAAAATTAATTAGCATATCTAACTATACGTATTTTGTTTTTATTTTTTTAAACCATACATATTTTAAAATGCAATTTTTACATGAACTTTCCCAAAGAATAGGAAACACTGAACAATGTATTTTAAAAGACCATCATATTTTTAATACTATAGCCTAAACAGAGCATTAATAGAAAGGAAAAATACAAGCTAAGCTCACTTACAGAAAAGAGTAAGACCCTAAAATATTTTCATCCCAATTTGTTACTATTGCATTTCTAATTTATTTTAAAATATATATTTATACATATGACAGCATGACAAGTTAAGTTCATGTGAATGCAAGATTAATTTAGTATTTTTAAAGACAGTTTGTTTTACAACAGTGACACAATAAAAAAGAAAGAAAACAATATCTTCAGTAATATAAAAATAATTTGATAAAATTCAAAATCCATTAGGAAGATTTTCTAACCAGTTAAGTTTAAACAGGATCATCAATATTGTGAGAAAGATTTTCAAGAAAACTCTTTACAAAATATCACACAAAATGGTGAAATATTGAAATCATTCTCTTTGAAATCAGCAAAAAAGACAGAGTACCATCACTTCTGCTACCGTTGTGCAATGCAATAAAGCAAGAAAAAGAAATGGAAGAATTAATATTGCTAGTGAAGCAAAAATAATGCCTCAATATCTGAAGAGAATATAACTGGCTAAGTAGGAAAACAAAAAGAATCTGAAGTTATATCGTTATAATTAATGAAGTATTTTGGCAATATTTCTGCATTTGGGATCAATAGTTTTAAAATTACATTTTAAAACCATCAACATGATAGTGGAGAATGAGTTTTTTATGATACCATTTATAATCACATACAAAGAATATCTATGAACAAGTCTAATTAATGTTGTGTAAAACTTCTTCAAAGAAAATTATAAAATAATGTTGACATAAATTAAATAAGTCATAAATAATTGAGAATTACTTCATGTTTATGTATTGAGAGAAGCAAAGATAAAACAATTTCCTCAGTACAGTCTATAATTTCAGTGCTCTCCACAACAAAATCCCAATGTGTTTTTTGATGTTTACTCATGATAATTGTAGAATATTTTATATCAAGAATAACTAAAGCTACACATTAAAGTAAATCACTGAAGTTTGTGGACCTGTTCTACCAGATATCAAGATTTATTTTATTTTATTTATTTTTAAATTTATTTATTTGAGAGAGAGAGAGAACAAGTGTGTGAGAGAGAGAACACAGCAGGGAGGTGGTGAATAGAGGGAGAAGCAGACCCCCTGCTGAGCAGGGAGCCTGACAGAGGACTTGATCCTAGGACCCTGGGATCATGATTTGAGTCAAAAGAAAACACTCAACTGACTGAACCACCCAGGTGCCCTCTAGATAATATGGAGTTCTTATAAATATAGAAAGGTGACAAAATAAAATAAAAGCCCAGAAAATGATTCACACACATATGGACTTGTGATTTAATAAAAGTGGCAATATAGAAGGAGAAGTGATAGGCTTTTCAATAAATGGTGCTGACATGTTAAGATGTCGATACCTAAAGAAGTGCAGCTTGACTTCGACTTTAAACCAACAAGGGATCCCTGGGTGGCGCAGGGGTTTGGCGTTTGCCTTTGGCCCAGGGCGCGATCCTGGAGACCCGGGATCGAATCCCACGTCGGGCTCCCGGTGCATGGAGCCTGCTTCTCCCTCTGCCTATGTCTCTGCCTCTCTCTCTCTCTCTGTGACTATCATAAATAAATAAAAATTTAAAAAATATTAAACCAACAAAACTGTATTCCAGTTGGAATATAGAATTTAAAGTGAAAGGGTAAGAGATAAAGTCTTACAAAATAATAGGATATATTTGTGATTTCAAAATAGAAAAAGTTTTCTTAAACAGGAAACAAAAAGGATTAAACATAAAAAGATAATATTAACTGAAATGAAATGGAGTTTCTCTTCACTAGTAAAGAAAGAATAGGAAAATGGAGAGAAAATATATTTCCAACATATATAAAAAAGGATGCTTTATAAAAAAAGAGTTATATAAAGACACAGGATTTTTATTTAGAGTATATTTCTAATACCTTTAAATCAATAAAGAAAGGCAACCAGACTAAAGAATAAAAAGCTTTTTGAATAATCATTTCATAAAAGAGAATAGGTAATATACATATGAACTGTTGCTAAACCTCCTTCATCATTAGGGAAGTAAATTAAAAACACAACAAAGAAATTAGATGTCTGTTTGTAACATTTAAAAATTTCTGAAAATACAAATATGGCAAGGATATGAAGGAATAGAATCAAAATCAAAAACTGCTAAACTAACTCTGACAAATGTCATGAATGTATTTGGAATGCCAGACTATGTCCTAGCAATTGCCATCCATAGGTAGAAAACCTAATCAAAACACAAATTTGCATGTGCCAAAAAATACATACAAGAATATTTTCAGCAATGTAATTCTCAAGAACTCCAAACTGGAAAAGACCCAACTGTCAAGTGAGGGTGAATAGATATACCATTTATAATATGTTTATGTAATAGCATACTATGGAGCAGAGGTCACCAAATATTTTCTATAGGGAGTCAGACACTAAATACTTTAGGCTTTGTGAGACCTAATGTTTCTGACTTAACTACTCAACTCTGTTCTTGTAACATGAAAGCAGTTATAGGCAATACATAAATAAACACTGTGTCTGTGTTCTACTGAAACTTTATTTTCTAAAACAGGAATGCCATAATTGGCTTGATACCAGTAATTTGCTGATCCTACTATAGAGAAAAACAAAGAAACAAACAATAACAAAACTAAGGCTAAACACAACATTGGTGAGTTCCTGCACAAATATAACATTGAACAGAAGAAACCAGACATAAAAAATCATAAAATAATCATATGGCTAATAAACTATGGCTCATCAGAGAAATGACATATTCTAGACCTGGAGAAGGAAAAACAAGCCTAAACATCTCCTGGTGTTAGAAAGTACTGTAGTGCTCAAAAACCAAGGCAGTGATGGAAGGAGATATCAAAAGGACACAGAAGCCAACTGAATGAGTTACCAATGACCAAAGCTGGATGTATTTAAACAACAAAATAAATAACAGAGTATTGGATTATAACCCTGAGTATAAAATAAATATCCATGAATCTATCCTGCCATAAATAAATGCTTGAATAAGTAAATAAATGGGAAATAAGAGCCAAAGGACCCATGCAGAAGAATTCCAAATAATTTATCTAGATATTCTTAAGTCAAAGAGACAAACAAGCTTACCTCACTGCTACTTAAATATCAGCTGCACATAATGACTTCCTTCCAAGGAGAACATTATGGAAATAGGGTTAAAAAAAGTAACTTTATAGTAGAGAAATCTGACAAATAGTACTTCATCCAGGTGATCAAGTATCAGTGATTAGTCAGACAAAGATGAGTTGTAGACACTGCACTGCAAATGCTATAGTATTGTAAATTCCACATTCAGGAACTTCTCTTAGAAGAACATTGAGAGAACTGAAGTCTAAAATATAATTGGAATCTTCATCTTGGAATGGAGTTGAAAATGCTATAGCCCCAGTGCCTGTTTACTGTTTTCTATTAGCATTAGTCACATGCCTTAGGGTGAAGGAGAGGAGAAATTGGCTGTCTTAACCAAAGAGTATAAAGCTGGATTGGGGAGTGTGTTCACCTTGGAAAGTTTCCATTTAACATTTGGGTCATGTGGATCTGGTGTAGGAACTAAGGTGTGTACCCTTGATATGATGTGATGTGAATTTTACTACATCTCTATGGTCTTCCTTTTCAAGATCTACAATCCCTGTCTTACATATGGTCTTCCTTTTCAAGATCTACAATCCCTGTCTTACAATGAGAAAAATATCAGACCAACTCAAACTGAGGAACATTCTACAAAATACCTGACAGGTACTTCTCAAATCTGTGAAGGTCATCAAAAACAAGGAGTGAGAAAGGAGTGTAGTCTAGAGGAGCCTAGGAAGATAAGATTACTAAATGTAATGTAGTATCTTGCATAGGATCATGTTACAGAAAAAAACATGGAGGAGGGGGACATTAGGTAAAAAACAAGGAAATACTACATTATGAACTTTAATAATGTCTTAATATTGGCCCATTAATTGTGATGAATATATCATACTATGTAAAATCTAAAGAACATGAGAAACTGGGTACAGGAATATAGGAACTATATGCAACTTTTCTGCAAATCTAAAATTATTGTATAATAAAAATTTGCTAAAATAATTCATGATTCCATTTTTATAAAGTGTTTTTTTTTCTTTTGAAAGTAGTCAAACCCAAACTATAGTATTTAGATACATATGCCTGAATAGTAAAATATAAAGGAAAGCAAGAAAGTAATTTTTTTCTTATGGCTAGGTTAATAATTACCTTATGAAACAAACAAACAATATACAGCAATTGGGGAATGGAATATAGGGGGCTTTTTAGTGGCAGTATCCTATCTTTTGGCCTGGGTGGTGATAGCAAAACACTGGCTTGTAGTAAATCATTGAGTTGTGTATTTTTGCATACATATATATATTTGAGCGCTCTCTCTCTCTCTCTTTCTTTCTCTCTCTCTCTCTGGAGAGAGATCTCCTTGATGGGATGAGGGATTATTCTACAAGGAGCTGTTAGGGGGGTACCATGAAAGATATTAGTTGAGCCAGATATTACATCACCAACATCAGAGAACCCTGGTGGGAAGAGTCCTTCCAAAGGCCTTGCAAAGTCATTCTGTCAGGACACATGAGAACTGAAATGTGAGGGCCTACCACACAGATGGTGCTGAACATGACTGTAGGAATATCATATGACCACATGGAATTCTTTTATGCCTCTCTCATCTTTCTTTCAGTCCTATTTATGGAAGAAGCTGTCAAAGGAGAAAAAAAGATAATACAGATTGAAAGGACAACCCATGGCCCCTTTCCCAATGAGGTTTACAACTGTGAATTAGCCTTTTGCTGGGAAAAGGGAGACTATTTACATTGAAAGTAAGATTGGTGTTTCAAAATTAGGCCATGCCAGACTCATTAGGACCCAAATTCCATGAGATCCACTTGACACTGTCAAGATATTGAAAAGAGAGAATTCCAAAACATATTTAATTAGATAAAAGACTTTTTGTTGTACCTATTAAACTCACTCCATTATATATTTCATTGCTATATACACCTCAAATATGCAACTTGACTTAAAGCACAGAAACATAAACACCTATGTCTATTTTTTCAGGTACAACCTGATGATAAAATTTCTATTTTCTTTCTTGCATCAACCACACTCATAACAACATTTAAAAAATATGTATTTATTTATTTCAGAAGGAGAGTATGAGTGAGGGAAGGGGCAGAGAGGAAGAGAGAGAATCTCAAGCAGTCTCCTCACTGAGCACAGAGCCTGATGCAGGGCTGGATCTCACAACCCTGAGATCATGAACTGAGCTGAAACCATAGTTGTATGTTTAACAGACTGAGCCACCCAGGCACCTCCATAACAAATTTTCTATTATATCTTTTATATCTGGTTCCTTTGAAATCTGAACAGAAATTTAAGAGCTCCAGCAATTACATCTTATAACTAAATCTTTCTAAATGTTTCTCATTTTTGTTTCTCTCAAGGCTTCTCACCTTTATAATTCATATGTTTTTAGTAAACAACTAAAAAGTTGTTTTTAGTAATTCACATTTCTCAAATCCTTCCAAAGCTTTAAGTCAGTTTTCACTCAATGATAGCTTTTTTCTATTAATATTTCATTTATTTGCATAATGTGTATTTGAAATCTCAAACCTATTTGAGAACAAATACCAAGGACACTTGAGGGGTTTTTTGAAAAGATTTTATTTATTTATTCATGAGAGACACACAGAGAGAGGCAGAGACATAGGCAGAAAGAGAAGTAGGCTCCTCAGAAGGAGCCTGATGCAGGACTCGATTCCAGGACCCCGGGACCACAACATGAGCCAAAGGCAGACACTCAACCACTGAGTCACCCAGGTACCCCACTTGATGAGTTTGGAAGTGAAGAAGTGTCTGGGTGTCTTTTAGCATGTGTTATAGAGTTATTGAACACTAAACAAATTTAGTGTAACACTTAAGTTGAAATCATTTAAAAGTTTTCTTCTGTCTTATGTCTGAGTTACTTTCCAGTAGTGATCACATGGATTCAGTCTAATATATATCTCCAACAAATCTGGAGATAGGGACAAGACTGGCTAAGATTACCCAGGAAGAGAAAATAAGGATAAAAAAGCCCAGGGCAAAGTTCTGAGGAACTGCAAACATTAGACTCAGCAAAGAGAATACAGCAAAGAGAATACAGAATCAGGGAAGTAGAAATAAAACAGAGACTGAGATAGGAATAAATCCAGGATAATTTTAGTATCAGCTAAATTCAGAGAGATTATGTTGAGAAGAAAGGAGATGAATGTCAACTGTGAAACATACTCATGAGTATTTAAATATGATGGAAACTGAAGAGTGACTACTGGATTCAGCAAATCCTGGGGTCCTTTGTTAACTGGGACAGAGCATATTCAGTGGCCCAGTGAAGGTGTGAGCCAGGTGCTAGAAGTTTGGAAAGATAATGAGAAGGAAGGAAGTTGAGATAGAATATAATTTACATTTCCAAGCCATTTTGATGTGAAGAGAATGAGAAAGTGGCTAGAAGGGAAGAAGACAATGAAAAGTATTTGAATACATACATAATTTTAAGGGAATGAAATGTAGAAACAGTCAAACTGAAAATGTCTAAATGAATGTGAATAATAAAAGAGAAAATGGCCTATTTACAGACTAAGTGGGTGTACTGGCCTTTAAAGAGACATTTAGTTCCTTAAAACAATGGGAGCATGAGAATACTTCAAAGTAGAATAATAAACTTTGTGGCAAGGAATTCTAAAAGTCCTGGGGACCTGGATGACTCAGTGGGTTATGCTTCTGACTCTTGATTTCCAGTTTTGACATCTTGATTTTCTGAGGTCATTATCTCAGGGTCCTGAGATCTAGTCCCACATTGGGCTCCATGCTCAGTGTGGAGTCTGCTTTAAGTTCTCTCTGTCCTTTCCTCATCCCCGAATCCCCTACCTATTCTTCCACCCCCCCAAGCACCACTCATGGGCTTGTTCTCTCAGTTAATCGATCAATAAATCAATCAAGTCTTTAAAAAAATTCTAAAATTCTAAAAGTCCTTAATGATTTCTATTTTCTCCTAAAATATGACACAATGTCATCAAATAAAAGGATTATACAAGGGTCATGGGGACCAGAACAGAGATGAGAAGTTTGATTACAGCTAAGAAGAAATAAATAACACTGTCTTTTCTGTTAGAGACTGAAAATAAGCTCCCCCAGACCTCTGGGGCTATAATCTTTAAGATCTATTTGAGTTTGATACCCTATATTTAGAATAAAGCCAGTCACCTCTGTTACATAAATGTTTCCTGTACAAAGTTCAACTGCTCAGGTACAAGCAGAAAGACAAAAAAAAAAAAAAAAGTTTCCAAACAGAGTATGACTTTTACCAAGTTGGACATTTGTGGATATTTGTAAAGGGGATATTATGGTGATGGGCCTTAGATGCTGATCTGTCTAAGGAAGGCAGGTCAGTGTATGGATGGATTGTGAGATTGTGGTGGAGCTACTGAATTGGAGTAGTTTAATATGAAATGTTTAACAATAAAATACTTTCAGACAATCTTACTACTCCATACATGGGGATATAGGCTCACCAAATTGACTTCCGTAGGACATCAGGGACAAAACTATTTATTACTCAAATATCCTTCTTCCTTTCTATTTAGAAGGGTGTCAAAGTACAACTTTGATCAAAATATTTTGAATAGGTTTATCCACATAACCCTATTGTTTTTCCCCATTTAAATGAGATTGTAGGCTCATGAAACATGTCCATTTTCCCCTAATGTTTGGCAAAAGGACACGGATGAGTGTGGGGTGCTTAAAATTTAAACCAGTAATCATTTAGGGCATTTGTTGCAGAGAATGGCCGTCAGTTGAGGTCAAGAGAAAGATGCTTAAATGTTGCTATTCTAGGTCTATTTTTAAAGATTAGCTTTTTGGTCATAATCAGATCTGTATTGAAAAGTAGTAATATTGCTAAAAAATGTTTAATTTGGAACAATTCTCTTCTTCTTCTTCTTCTTCTTTTTTTTTTTTTTTTTTTTTTTGTCCATATTCTCTCTCCTTGGAACATTGTTCATGGTCTAATTGCAGCTCCTTTTGCTTCCAATTGTGTGTTCCCATTCATTTTTTCTATAGTCGGCTTTCAGCTACATGAATAATTGTATCTAATTTCCTGAGTCTTGAAGATGAGTCTCTTAAATTCAGATTATGATGACTAAATGAAATCCTTTGTTTCTTATTTGTTTAGTCTTCCATCCATACCAAATTTTCTACAAATAGTAGCTCTTTTCTTTAAAGCTATTATTCATATATATTCAAGCTCAGTGAGTTCTAGGGCCCAAATGAAATATCATTTTGGAGCTGGGACAGCATTTATGGCAGAACCTGCTTTTATGTAGGAAGACAGGTCATCCTGTATTGCTAATACTATTAATTAAAATGCTATCAGATTTGTAACATTTGAAGGAGACAAATTGAAGGACATTTTTAAATAGTCCCCTAGATTAAGCCTGTTGTTGGCTTAGTCTTCACAAAACCAATCACATGACATATATTTAAAGAAAGAAGATCCAGGAATATGGATTTGGTACATATGTCATCCTACAAAATTACCTTCAAAATGCAAGAGAGAATTGCAGGAAAAAATGCACCAAAATAATTTCAAAAAACAGTTATCTCTCCCAATATCCTAGGCAGTCACTGTAGAGCTTCCTGGCAGCATAAAGCAGCGGGAGCCAGCTAATGAGGCAAGTCATCCGTTATCATTGCTGTGCTTAGCCTGATTTAGTTATCTGAATCAAAATGACAGATTCAGGAGGAAGGCTCCTGGGAACTTGACTGAAAATGTTATGTTGTTGTAACCATGCATTGATCAGTCTAGTGGAGTGCTTCTTAGTCTCCATGCCAACAATAAAAAGAAACAAAAAATAGCAGGTTAAAGGGCACACTTTAGGAAAATGGATATTGGGCAAGATACTCTCTTTATAAACAGGTTGAGTTAAACATTGAAATAAGCTTCATGCCCTGACCAACCTAGGGTTTCTCAACACATAAGAGGTTTTATAAAGTAATTTCAGCTTGTCAGGAACAATTTTCCTCTTTCCCTTTAGGATTACTTATAACTTTAGCTTTTGCAACTATAACCCGTGTTATTGGCAGCCTATTAACTTTATTCCAGTGTGAAAACTGCAGGAATTAACTCTTTCTATCCTTGCCTAATCCTGTGCTGTTCTCCAAAGCCAGAAGTAGACAGCTGTTTTTAAAGTGCTTTTGACATGCTAGGCATGAATTTAAGAGGCTTGATAAAAGAGGTACTAAAAATAAGAAAAAGAAGAGGGGAATACATGCTGTTGACAAATAGCTCTGTCTGCTAGCCCTCAGTTTGAGAAAGATTTTGATAGTTTTGATCAGTGGGCTAGACATATTTTTCTTGTTACTGGCAAGCTATCAACATTCAGAAAACAGCATAAAGGGCACATTAAAAGCCACACATGATGAAGAAAAGATTGTTCTTCCAAAGATAGAATAGTTCATTGCACAAACCTCGTCCAGTCAAAGATATCAGCACTGAAGATGGCTTATAAAAGAGAGGTTTTTTTTGTTGTTGTTGTTGTTTTGGGTTTTTTTTTTGGGGTGGGGGGTGGGCAGATGTACATGTTATCATTATAGGACATAAACAGATGTCCTATAGGACCAAGAAGGGAGAAACCCACACACATTCTTCCACTTGATGTGCCTGGTTTATTTTATGCTAAGGAGTGCAAATGTATAAAACATCTTCAACTACTCCCCTGGAGTCATTTAAGTTGATATGGGCATCACATTAGGATTTAACAATTTTCTAAACTGATCCGATTTAATGCTTTTTAAAAACTTAGTTTTCTTGGTCTTTCAAGCAGACTCTCTACATCTCCAAAACAAAGTGCCCAGCTGTATAAATGAATGAAATAAGGATCTGCAGGAAGCCAAAATCCTAATTTTAACCACATGCTGGAAAAATAAAAAAAAAGGGAGAATTTATCTGTTTCATCCAAGTTTTTTTCTTCTCCCTTAAATGGGAACTGTGCCTTTGTAGGTGGCTTTTCTCTGGATTGTTGATTGAATATTTAGTCTAGGCTGAGCAAAATTACAAGGATAAGCAGGAAGTAGTACATATATTAACACATCCTTCCAGGAAACCTTTTGCAGTGGATCCTTGTGTGCCTTGATTTCCCCATGTCTAGTCATAATGTAGAAGGCTCCCAGCCATCCTCTTCAAGTCCTTAAAAGTCTTCAGGCTTTGGGTAAATACCAGGGCAATGAGAATGGTCTGCTCAAAGCCTGAGGTGGGACAAGATGAGCCTGTGGAAGTTATATCTTGTATTCTGCTCCTGAGCTGCCAACACTGTCCACATCCTCTGGAAAAGGTCTTATGTATCCTTTGTCAGGCAGACCAGGAAGACATGAGAAGTCTTAACATGCTACTGTGTGATTATTAGCCTTTTAGAGGATTAAAGAACTGTTAGTCCTGTTCATCTCCTATCATGCTTGTGATGTTTTCTTCATTCATTATTTTCTTAATTTTCCACAGCATACTTATTGTTTACTTTCCTGACACTACCTTATTTAGGTTTCTTTATCAAATTCCCTGCTTTCTCCTGAAATTCACTGTGACTTGAGGGCTTTCTGAAAATTACTTCACAATATACAATAATGAGTCAAATAAAGATATTATATCTGATTTCAATTAGATACTTATCAAAACAAAATCAGAGCAAGGTTCAAACAGAAGTACATAAGCTGTGAGGGCAGCTCATTGTCCTTGGAACATGTCACAAGATGCAGTGAGCTTGTCCTTCTGCTAGGAAACATCCAGTCCCGGGTCCAGAAGAAGCAGCGTCCGAGCTGTAGTGAGCCAACTAGCAATTGGGGAAGGAAGAAGTATAATGCAGTGTGCCCCAAAGTTCATGGTAGTCTTCATAGGAATTCTCAAATCTCACAGTTGATTGAATAGTGAAATTTTAAATTTAGACCTTTTCATGTTTTTGGTCTTGGCAAGAGAAAGAGGCCTTTGAACCTCAGCAATTCCTTTTTTTTTTTTTTTTTTTTTTTTTTAGCAATTCCTTTTATAATATTTCCATCAGATCATTTATAAGGGAGCACCATGTTTCCCTACTCCCTAACACTATCTTTACTTCTCTCATTCTGTTTTCTACATAAATAATCTACACTATCTACATAAACAATAGCAAAAACAAGTTTTCTCTTCTTTTTCATGAAAAATTAATAGGTTTATTCATTTTGGAGTTTATATTCAATGATGAGTTAAAGACCAAGCTGAAAAGTTGTTATAATGTACACATACGCATTTTGATAAAAGTATAGCTGAAATTTCCATATATATCAGCCGTTCACCAAAACAACTCAAACCTTCTGTAGTTACAATTTCATGCAGGGAATTTTTATAGAACCACCTGGTCTCTGCTGGACCAAGACAGCTATGCAGGCTTCATTATTTTAGGTTCCCTATAGATTCGTGTTCTTTGTGATAGCAAATTAAAACCATCACACATTACCATCACTGCATTTCATCTGCTGTGTATTTAAACTAACCTAACCTTGACACTAATGATCTAAACACTGTACAGAGAGCACACCACCCAAAACACAAAATAAATATATAAGATATGCTGGTCAAGTGAAAGCTGAATGGATGTTTACTTTTTAGAGTTATTCTGTGGAAAAACAGAGCTATCGAAAGCCCAGGGAAAAACATTTGGATATTCAAACATGAACAAGTTAGTTAAAGGACTTCTTATTTATAAAACATAGCAAAAACCAAAAGAAACTAAAAACAAACAAAATAAATGAGGAGCCAGCTTGATCTATAAAGAAGAAGAGAAGCATATTTCCTGCCAAATAAGAAACCTCCAATAGGATATGTGCCAACTGTTAAAAGAAAACACTCCAACTCTGGAGAATAGCTGTCCAGAGTTTCTTTGTCCTCTAAACCTTCCTTCCTTCTTTTCTTCCCTTTTCTTTTTCTTCTTCTTTCTTTCTTTCTTTCTTTCTTTCTTTCTTTCTTTCTTTCTTTTCTTTCTTTCTTTCTTTCTTTCGTCCTTTTTTCTTTCTTTCTTCTTTCTCTTTACTTCCTTTCTGCCTTCCCTCCTTTCTACCTCCTTCCCTCTCCCCTTCCCTCCTCTCCCTCTTCCTTCCTTCCCTCACTGCCTCTCTTCCTTCCTTCATTTCTCCCTGGTGCCTCTCTTCCTTCCTTCATCTCTTCCTGGTTTTCTCTCCCTCTCATTCCCACTCTGCCTCTCTTTTTTCTTTCTTACTTTTTGTTAGAGACAGTCAATTCTCCATTCGGTTATATCATTAACCACCCTAGATGAAGGGAAAACACAAATCCAATGAAGAATTGATATGTTCTACTCCAGTTTGGCGATTCTGGATTTTCAAATATGATAGTAACTGAAAGAAGTATACATTCCATCTGAATATTTCATTCTCGAGACTTTGAAATAAATCACAGTAGCCTAGTGTCACACTCCCAGTGCCAAATTGTAAAACAATACAGAGCAATTTCCCAGGTGTTTCCACCTCCCTGACTCAAGTTCAGATGGTTTTAGCCATATTTTCAACAGATAAGGCATTGGTTAGGGAGGAAAGGGACAAAAGTATATGAGATAGGGTAACAGAATTATGACAATAAGAATACTACAGGCACATGTTACTTTTAAAGAAAAAAAAGCCACCTTCTTAATTTCTTGGGTGGAGATTAATCATATAGTTTAATCTGAAACAAATACTAAAAAAAGTCATTAAGATTTTCCAGAGACTTAGAGTGGCCACTATTTATCAAGTTTTTGTAGCAGTCCTAAGAAGGAAGAGAACTAACTTCATCTATTCAGTGTCCTTTTCCCCTGGAAGAAAAAAAAAACAAAGTCCTCAATGAAGCAAAATATGATTATAATCTACTTTTATAGATTCACAGATGTAATTTAAACTACTTAGACATTTTATATAGCCACAATCTCAAAGGATATACAATGATTGCGTTATTCATGTGAAAATTTTGCACTTAGTAATCTTTATTTTTTTCTTTCTTGTTGATTATATGGGAATATAGAACCCTTCCCTCAGAGCAACATAAAAAAACTAATGTAACAGCAAAGACTTATTGAATTAAACAGGAACATGGCTATTTGGTCTCCCTCATCTATGATACTGCATGGGGATAGTTGAGATCTATATTCAAAGTCTGAATCTATATTCTCTTACCTTCCCCATATGCTAAAAACAGCTGATATTCTTTCTGAAGAATGTGTTTAGTTGCTACTTAGATCAACATATAAATATGTATATGATTACTTAAATATACTGCTGATTTGGCACTCCTTTCTATATGCTAGGCCCCCTTGTTAAAAAAAAAGAAACATTTGTTTTTCTTAAATTGCTCCCATGCTTGTTAACTTCTCAGATTTAATATAAGAATTCATGTCTTGTATTCAGTATTCTAAGAGGAGAACAGAAAAACGTCCTGACAGATTATTTTTCCTTGGAGGATTTTGGTTTAAGCCTTTATGCAAAAAGAATACTAGATTAGTGATAACTGAGAAGCAAAGAACATTTTTTTTTCTGGTCTCTGAGCAGTGAAAATGACACATGATAGTGTGTCATGTTATGTAGACTCCTTAAGTCCCAGCTGAATTTCAAAGACTTGAAGCCAGCAGTATATTGCTTTTTCTACTGCATAAATGTCATTTTAAGTATTCAAACTTGATGGTCCTCTCTGAGAAACACCATTTTAAAGCTTTCTTTCATACTTATGGGTGAAAGAACTAAAATGCAGCAAAGAGACAAAAAACAATTTGAGGGAAATGAAGACCCCAAATTATACTGCTGCAATATAATACATATTTAATATAAATATGTATATATTATATATTTATATAACTACTATATAAATTTATTTATTCAGCCTTAGCCCCAAATATGAAAGTCATTGATTGTCTACTATGGAAATGTTATCTAGTGATTTATGATAAGTCAATCTCATATAATAAGCTTAGCAGCTAGTTTTCATTTTCTACAATGAAGGTGACCACTTGTTAGTGGCTAGTGAAGCACTGAGTTAAGAAGACTTTTAAGGCATATCAGTGCATCAAGAAAATGATTTCAGAGAACAATTTCCTTTCTGCCTGCCTGTTAGATTATTATTCTTTTTTAATACTGTTTGTTTTGTTTGCATTAAGCAAGTGGCAGTTAATTTTTATATAGAATTGGCTAGGTAGAGTGCCCAGTTGTCTGGTCAAATACTTAGATGTTGCTATAAAAATATTTTTTAAGTGTAATTAACATTTACAATCAATAACCTTTGAGTAAAGCCCATATTCTCCATTATGTGCATGGTGTTCATCTGGTCAATTGAATTCCTTGAGAACAAAGACAGCTTTCTGGAGGAAGAAGCAATTTTGCCTCAAGATAGAAACATAGAAATTCTAGCTAAGTTACCCATGTGCTGGCCTGTCCTGCAGATAAATTTCAGACCAAAGACGGCAACGTCGTCTGAAATTAGGCAACTCCAGGTCACCTAATTTTCTAGTCTGTCAGCCTACCCTTGTAAATTTCAGACTTGCAAATCTCCAAAATTAGAGCCAATTCCCTAAAATCTACCCCCTCTCGTATGTATATGTTTTCAAGACATGGGAATATATATATATATGTGTGTGTATATGTGCATATATATGTACATAAATATATATACATATTTACTTATATGTATATAAATATATATTAATATTCATTTTAGTATGTAACATAACTTTAACCATAAGAACTATGACTAAATATACAGTTATATGTATAAGATATATGTGTGTATGTGTATATATATATAATATGTGTGTATATATAATATAACATATTATATATATATATAATATAACATATATACAATATGTTCGTTCTGTTTTTCTGGAAAGCTTTGCTCTGAATATTATAGACTTCTTCCATGACCTTGTCATAATATCAACTAAACCTAAACCCTTCAGTGATATTCTTCCTGAACTAAAATCACATTCCTAAAATTAGGACTGCTAATCAGACTGCTACCTATTTCTTGATATTTAGTTTCTCATGATCCCAGCCTTCATCTTATTATCTAACATTATTGATATTACTAGTAGTACTAGTACTAATAGTACTAACATTCCACATCATATCAGTCAATCAATCAGCTATTTTAATCATCCTATCAGCCAGGAAGTGATTGATATTTATTGGATATTATTTACTTGGCAGTCTAATATAAGGATAGCAAGGGAAATCAGAAACAATATGATTCTTAAAAAACGTAAGAGTTTAAGACTATTAAGAGTTTTCTATTTCTGAAAATTTTGCAGACTAGACCAGAAAAATCCCGTTATAAAATTACTGAAATGCTACGTATTTTTTTTCATAGATAGCTAAACTGAGATTAAAGAAAATCTCCAAGGCTATAAAAAAGAAAGAACTAAAAATTTGAACTGTTAGTAGATGTTGCCAACCAGTATAAATAACTAAGAGACTTGGGAATTAAGGGTTACACATGCAGGAGAAAAAAGCCTTTGGCAAGTTTGAGAAGATAGTTGTATTTGAAACCTTCATATGAACATCCAGGATATGTGGATAGTGACACTTTCAGTGAACGGCTGAATTAAACAAAATCTACTCATTAGGAACAGGAGGTGGGAAGAAAGACTTTCTTTCTTGGCCTTGTTCCGGGTGCTAAGAAAAAGAAAGTATTTTCCAGCCATTGTAAATATTCTTATTAAGGTTTGGGTTCTCAGAGGTACTGGCACCCATAATTGAGAAAATAACCTAAGAAGGTTGTTTTTCCTGACAATATCTAATGGATATGTATGGAAACAAATATAAAAGTATTGGTGAAGAGATGAAATCTAGAACCCACCGTATTTCTAAAGATGAAGTCCTCAGGAATACATAGTGTCAATTAATACAAACATTAATCAGAGAAAGCAACATTAATCAGAGTTTGAAGCATAATTATTCATGACAAACAGATGAAATTATCAGATAAAGACTAAATGAAAACATTTTATATGATAAAAATAAAAGTTAAAAGCAATTGCAAGTTTTTGCAAAAGTGCTATCAAATATTCAGTTATGTAAAAATAACTTAAAAGATCTTTAAGAAATGACAAAAACAGTGTATTCATTGAAACTAAAACTTAAAGTGGTTCTAGCAGAAAAATAAACATAGGAGAAGATAGAATAAGTGAATAAGAAGTTAGAGCTGAAAAAAAACGCAAGCATTGAGGAAAAGTAAATGTAAGAAAAATAGAAGGCGTAATAGACATTGGGTAAAGAAAATAATAATGATACTCTATATAATAGAAGTTTCAGACTGAGAGAATGCAGATACTTAGAAACATTTTTTATAGTGAAAGTAATTGGGAATTTACTAGAACTAGTTGGATATATGTTCTCTCAGATTTAAGGATGTTGCAAAACTACCAGATTGTTATAGTACAACAAAAGAAACATAGCACTTAAAAAAAGAAACATTGAGGACAAAGAAATAATTGGATTGAGAGTTACTTTCCAATAGCAACAAAGGAAGATATAGCAATAATGCATTCAAAGAGCCAAAGACTAAATTATCATTTGATGATAAGGGCAAAACAACTTTACCTACACACAAATACAAATTTGCAAAATTACTTTGGAAAACAGTTCGGCAGTATCTTTTTTTTTTTTTTTTTATGATAGTCACAGAGAGAGAGAGAGAGAGAGAGGCAGAGACACAGGCAGAGGGAGAAGCAGGCTCCATTCATTCACCGGGAGCCCGACGTGGGATTCGATCCTGGGTCTCCAGTATCGCGCCCCGGGCCAAAGGCAGGCGCTAAACCACTGCCACCCAGGAATCCCCAGTTCTGCAGTATCTAATAAATCTTATGACAGAAAAATGCCATATCTAACCAAATACTCAACAGAATGTGTTCATGTATGTGGTCCCCAAAGATATGTACCATAATGTTCATAGCTTTAGATTTACAGCCAGTGTTAATTACAAACTGCTTAAAAATTGATGCATTGTGGAATATTACTGTCTTGTGGTATTTTATAGGGGGAATTGATTTTTTCTACCATCCACACCAAGAATTATTCTCAAGTAGATTAACATATGAAAGAATTCAGGAACAAAAGAATATATAGCATATGAATTTGAAAGAATGCAAAATTACTACTGGTTATCTTTGCAGAATTGAGAAATTGTTAGTGTAAGTGGAGAGAACATGACACTCTCAGGTGATGGCAATATTCAGTTTCTTGATCTGGTGATTACACAATTCATTCATTGTGACAAATCATCAGTTTGCTCATTTAGCATCTGTGCACATTTCTGTAAAGTAGAATAATTTCAAAAGTTTCCTGTAGAAAAGGGAAATGATATAAAGAAGCATTCCAGCAACAAGAAGAAAAAAACATTGACAAAATGCTCAGCCTGTCCGGTAAGAAGAAATATATATTTTATTCAATCCTAAACAATGCTTTGTGTGTCTTTAAAATTTAATAGAAGAGACAATATAGGAGGGCTTGAGAAACATGGTATTTTGTTTGAAGAAGCAGAAGGAAGGAAATGATGCAAATTTATTTTTTCAACAAAAAGTTATTAAGCACTCAGGTAACAAGTCCTCTTCTTTTAGTAGAGTCAATAATAAATGCTCTCAAACCAATCAATTCTACCTCTGTACCTATCACTCACTCGAGATGATTTACAGAGAACATATGTCACATATATTCTTTTTGTTTTATTTATTTTAAGCATTATTTATACACAGTGTTTTATATATCTAGTTTCAGGTGTATAATATTATAATTCAACTATATACATAGAGTTTTAGATGCACAATATTATGGCTCAACAATTCTATACATTTCTCAGTGGTCATCAAATTAAGTGAAGTCATCACTTCATTCTTGATCCCTTTTATCTATTTCACCCAGGTCCTCACCCACTTCCCCTCTGGCAAACACAATTTTGTTCTCTGAATTGAAGAGCCTGTCTTTGGGGACAGATGGGTGGCTTAATGGTTAAGCATCTGCCTTTGGCTCAGGGCGTGATCCCAAGGGCGTCATTACAAATAGCAAGATTTCATTATTTTTTATGGCTGCATAATATCCCATATTCTTCTTCTTTATCTATTCATCTGTTGATGGACACTTGAATTGTTTCCATATCTTGGCTTGTAAATATTGTAAATAATGCTGCAATAAACATAAGGATGAATATATCTTTTTGGACTTTATCTTTTTTTAAATAAATCAAACTGTGATATGTGATGTGGTATAGCTCAGGAACTTGAGTTATAACATCATTCTAGTCACATCAGTAGTCAAAAACATTGGAAACTTAAAAAATATATAAATGGAATATATATGGTATATATGGAATATATATATATGGTATACACACACACACACACACACACACACATCTTCTTTATCCACTTATATTCTTTTAATAATTATCCCAGTGTTATACATGTAAACTCAGTTATTCACACAGAGCTCTAAAGTAGAATTATTACCATCTTAAAATCACTGTTAAATGAAATTTAAAATTCATGCTGGGTTTCAATGACATTAAATATAGAGGATGAGAAAGAAAAATGTGATGTTTAGAATTATATGGCAAGATAATAGTTTGAGAAAATGGGCCAATGCTCTTGCTTTACTTTTGAGCAGTGGTTCTCAAATTTCAGTAGGCATCAGGATCACTGAAAGGCTTGTTAAGCTACAACTTGATGGAACTCTCACACTAGACCTACATTTCTGATTTATTTTTTTCTAGAGTGGGGCCCAAAATTGTATATTTCTAATAAGTTTACAGATATTGCTGATGCTGCTGGTCCAGAGACCATACTTTGAAGGATATATATTTGTAGAGTGATGAACAGATTTGAGGATTTGTTACATAATATACAGCCTTTCGCTTTATCTAGAAAGCCCACACATTTCTTTCTATTATCCACTCAAGTAATCTCTATTCACATCAAAAGAACCTTCTCTGAGAAGCAGGTCAAGAAGAACCTCCCAGTCTTATTTATATGCCTTCTGTCCTCCCTTTGAATAAGTCCTGTCTTGTTGAAAAATCTCTCTTCCTTTTCTTTGATGATTTAATGCTCTCTTAATTTATTTCTTGCCAGTCCTTTAAATCTCTTTTGGCTCTGCAGTCCCATGAATCCTTGCTTCTTTCCTAGAGATTTTGTTTTTACTCTACAAAAGTTTTTAGAAGCTCAAATCCTTTCCCATGGTTGCAATTAGATTTATATACAAATGAATTCAAAATCTGCATTTCCATCCCAATTTCTCTTCCGAGCCCTAGACTAGTGAAGTGACTGCTTTTGAGAGATAAGTGTTTAAATACCCATAAACGCTTTAACCTGAACATGTTGAAAATGGACTTCCCATCTCTAACAACCCTCCAAACTCCCACACCTTCACACAGACACCAGGCATCAGTCCATGTTCTCTGGCCCTAATGAACATCATCATACCTGTGATTCCTATTTTCCTTCATTTTATGGTCAATCACTTCATTTTGATTAACTTAACATTTAAGGAGATTTCGAGTCCATCTATTCTGTTTCATCCTCACTGGCAGTTTTCTAGTCAGTGCCCCATGATCTCTATTTTTTCCCCTATCATTTCTTTCAAAGAAACTTCATATTTTACTCCTGTCTACTTTTCTATTAATCCATTCTTCATAATGTAGACAGGGAGACCTCTAATAAACTTGAATATAATCATGTTTATCATCTGGTAAAATCTTCTGTATTAAATATGAATCTTGCTTACAAGTAACAGAAGCCTACTTGATGGATTTTAAAGACTACACTGTTTTTTAAGACTTGCAGATATAGTGCTCCCATGCCCCTGGAACTTTTAGGAACAACTTGGTGTTCAGAAATCACATGTAGTACACCCACCACCAGTAGCCTTTGCTCCTCTATGTGCTGCATTGTCTTACTAAATGCCAGACAGAACCTACTCATCCCCAGGTCCTGGGGTTTTAATCTTCTCAACTGTATGGAAGCACCTCATGTCTAGTGTCAGATTTCCAAAGGGATGCCAAAAACCTTTTCTAATGCATCTATCTAAATGCGGCTCCTTCTGTTACTCTTGCTGATAGAATCTATTTTTCTTGATAGAATTCATCGTGATTTTTACGTTTTTAATTTTTAAATTTTAGAATATATAATTCACTTCTAGACAGTGAATTTCTTACAGCTAAGAACTGCAATTTTTTGGTTCATCAAAAATCACAAGAATAGTGGTAAAGGAATACAAACCCAGATACATCAAATTTAAAGTTGAAAACACTAAAGATAAAATATTTTAAAATTAAAAAAAAGAGAGTAACAGAAACAGCTCCTACAAAAGAACAAGAAACTGACAATAGAATAATCAATGGCAAATGCTAAGAAAAAGAACTGTCATCCCAGCAATGTAATCTCAGCTAAAATATTACTCACCAAGGAGAGCATAATAGACATTTTTCAGGCAAACAGAAAATTTACCATCATTAAAGACATCTAAAAATATATGTCAGGAAGAAGAGAAAGGTCTATAGTCACAAGTCTGAAATACTAGAAGGGATACTGTTATTTTTTAAACTGGTAAATTTGTGGTTATATAAAAACCATACCAATTGTATAATATGATAGGAATAATCTTTGAATTTCAATTATTTTCAACAATGAAATACTGTATTTGTCATTCTGATTCAGATAGTTTTAATGGAGTTGACTGGGGAAAAGGGCAAGTCAGACTTCCCCTCTATCACTCTAGACATTTTTATATGAAATAAGAATAAGATAATTTGTAAAGTAACCACTAAGTTAATAGAAATTGATCTTATAACAAATAGAGGGATAAAAGATGTAACAAGAGAATCCTAAAGAAAAAAAAAAAACTGAAGGAAACCAGCAGTAAGCAAGAGACACGGGGAGGGCTAATGGCAGAAATGTGGGAGAGATAACATAAATAGGATGAAACAAATCCAAATAATTTTGCCAGCATGTCCCTAAAATATGTCTTCAATAGAGACAAAAACAAGAGCATAATTAGAGAATTTCACATAAAGGGGTTTTATGTAATTTCTCTTGTCAAGTATCAAGCAGATCAACTATCAATTCATGTAACTGCATATGCATAGTTCCTGCCTCCTTTTCTCAAACACACACACACACACACACACACACACACACACAGAGGACAATACACAATTCTTTTTTGGTACCAAGTACCAAGTGCCAAGTACATTCAAGAAAACTGATCATATTCTAGGCTGTAAAACAAGTTATAACACATTTTAAAGAATTGGTGGCATACATACCATGTTTACTGACCCCAGCACTATTAAATATAACAAATAAGAAACAGATAAAGGCAACTTGTACATTTTAAATTTTAATACAATACACATATAATTTATTTCTGATTCAAGTCATAATGGAAATAAAAAATATGTTTTGAATTGAGAGATAAAAGTACTATAAACAAAATGTATGCTATTAGCTGTAGATATATTTACAAATAGATAAATAGCCTTCATTAGAAAGGAAGAATGGTTAAAAATAAATGAGCTAGTATCCAAGTTAAATCCCCAAATAAAGAAATAAGTAAGAGTTAACTCAGAAATAATACAAAAGGAAGGAAATAAGAGCAGAAATTAATGAAACAAAAGATATATTAAAGAAAATTAAAACATCAAAATTTGGTTCGGTAGGAATAAAAGTATTATTGAAAAACTTCTAATATATATAATCAATTGAAAAATGCAAGACAGAAGATAAATGTTGGAGAATTTTTAAAAGTTTAAAGCATATCTTTATCAAAGGAAAAGATAGAAATATAATATTGTGATTATTATGTGTCAGTATGTTATAAAGTTAGGTGAAATGAAACAGCTTTCAGAACATGTAAATTACCAAAATGTACTCTCTAAGAGCAGAATATCTTAATTGAACTATTTCTATGAAAGAGATTGATTCTCCAGTTTAAAATTTCCCTGTGGGTCCTCCTGGGTGGCTCAGTTGGTTGAACATCAGACTCTTGGTTTCAGCTCAGGTTATAATCTCAGGGTCATGATTTCAAATTCTCTCTCTCCCCCTCTTCCTCATGCTTGCACATGCTCTCTCTCAAATAAATAAATCTTAAAAAAAAATCCCTATTAAAAAAAAAAGCTCTTAGATCATCTTAATTTGCAAAATGCAAATTATATAAAATTTTCAAGAAGCAAGTATTTTCAGTCTTATATAAAACAAAGTAAACACTCTCCAACTTATATTCTGTTATTAACATAACCTTGGCACCTAAATCAGACAAGGACACTCATAAATATAGATGAAAATATTTAACCAATTTAACCAACTTATTTCAGATAAGCAAGGTTTATTTAACACTATAAAATTTGCTCATGACCATGATGTTAATTACAAATATGAAAATATTAAAAATGGAGTTAAAAGACAAATACTAAACTAGACAGTGTTGTAAAGAATTCACTGATTTATATTATTTATATAATTTCATAAATAAAAAATAAAAGAAAAAACAATAGAAAATACCTCAAAATACATAGAAAGAACTTTGACAAAAAGAATGTCTCATAAATTCATATAGAGATGTCTAAATATAGTATTATTTAGGGAAATTCAAAATAAAGTAAAATACTATTCCATATCTGCCACATTTGCAATATTAAAATACATGTCATTTATGAGATTATGGGTGAGGGGAAAAACAAAACAAAACAGAACTCTTTGTATTATCTTTGAAGTTTTTCTGTAAATCGAAAAGTATTCCAAAATTTAAAAAAAATATTTAAAAAATAGTATCTAAAGCAAAGCCTGGTATGCAGAAGCATTTGAAAAAAAAGATAGCTTGAGGCACAACTATGTTTTTAAAAGTTTATTTGAGCATACGTTGGTTGGAATCAGGCAGCCTGAAACCAAAAGTGGCTAGGAGCAAGCATTCCATCCACAGGAGCTACAGGAGAGGCCTTTATAAAGAAGACCATTAACAGAGCAAGGAAATTATTTGATTGCTGTAGTTTAAGCACTTGCCTGATTTGGGAAAGCCTGATTGGCTGTTTGGGACAAATTGCTCTTGGATTAAAGTGCATTGACTCTGGATTAGGTTTTGATTTGCTTACTAGTTTACTGAAGCATCAGAGCCACCTTAGACTAATGACCTCCTTGTTTAATTATTTTAACACGTTCAATAAATATTTTGCACGCAGATATGCGATAGTGAGGAAGTGGCACATCCAACATTCACTAATACAAGTCTATGTGTAGTATAACTTGGTGCAATCATTCCTTAAAAAAAAAAAAAATCACCTAACAAAGTTAAACATGTACACACTTTAATGATATTACAATTTCAATGTATGTGTATCTTGAAATTGTATGCACACATATTTATGTGCATACACATATGCCTTGAATTTTATATTTGTGCATATACTTTGAATATATAATATACATGATATATAGTTATATTTTATATTTGAAAAATATTAATATAATATCAATCTTATATTGTTTTTATAAGCATAGGATCTATTAATAATTTTTGGTACATTCAAATTACATATTATATTGCCATTGGATAATGAACTCCAGGTGAATGCAGAAATATGTTTCTTCATGCATAAATACTCTGACATTGCTTTTGTGAAAAACAAATCAAAGATATGTCCATTATGAAAACATTATTACATTATTATCATAATATTTTTGAAACAGACAAAATGTACAGTGCCCTAAATGGGAATACATTTGAAGTTGTTAAACTTATATTTAAAAACATGGAAATAATTATTTCAGGATATTGGTCATCTACGGGTGGAGAGTTGGTGTTATACTATATAGAGAGGCACAAAATGAGATTTAAAATGTTTGGCAATGTCCTATTTCTTAAGTTGTATGGTGAACACAGGGCATGAGTATTTATTTTTATATAATATGTGTGCATTAATAATTATGTATGATATTTTTCACAATTAAGGTTGTCATATTTAGCAATGAGTAATGTTTTAGTTTAAGTATGCAACATGCAGTATTTGGGATATACTTGTATGAAAAAATTGTATTGGTTATCTGAAATTCAAATTTAACTGAGCATTTTGTATTTTACTTGATAATCTTATTCACAATAACTATTATGTAAAAATCAACTAACTGCAGTATAGGGATCTTGTATCTGGCAACCTGAAAACTCTTGCATTATTTCTGTTAGCTTTCGTTGTCAACTCATTTGATTCACTTTTATATTCCTTGCAGATTTATATCATGAATTCATGTGTCCTTTTCCCGAATTTATGCTTCTTATTTATTCTTTTTAATGCATTTATTATTTCAACAAGTACAGAATTAATAGTAATGCTACTTTGGACCAATTTTCTTGTTCTATACTTGAATGGGATTAATTAATTAATATTTAAACAGTAGGATAATGCTAGCTTAATGTGTGGTGATAAAGGAAAGAAAGCTGGAATTAAATGGCCTGAGTCAAAATCCCAGGTGATCCCATATTATAATGACATGAGCCTGGAAGCAACCAACGCATTTTGAAAAATCCTCTAGGTTATATACTGGTCAACCCGTCAGAGATTCTGGCTTGAAGCTTAGTCAATTTCAAAAGGGAAAGTAAATAATATGGGAGTTGTGGATTTGAATAATTTTAAATTCAAAGGAAAGTTTATATATATATATATATATATATATATATATATATATATAATCTGTGGTTCAGTTGGTCTTTTCTTTTTCTGTGACTGTAACAACTGTAAATAAATCACCGTAACTAGATCCTCATTTGTTTTGTTCTCTATTCATGCATTGTCCCAAGGACTGGTACATACTTACATAGATGAGGGAAATCCGGCTTACGGCTTGTTTCTTGACTTGAGATGGTTGTGGTTCCAATAGCCAGCAGTTCTGACAACTGAACCAACTGAACCAGCTCTGTCTGTTACTTTTGGCCACTAAGGAGGCAAGTCCTAGCCATGGATAGGAATGTGCTGTTTGTATATAATGCATTATTCTTGTAATAGACAGCTGGCTTTAATTTACTTCATTTAAAATTGTATTTGCATTGAAGCTTATAAATAAGATTAATTTGGAGTTTCCTTTTCTGTTCTTATTTGGTTTAGTATCAGTGTTTTGGAAAAATATATAATTATTTATATTATTTTCCCAGAAGGTACTATGCTATGCAATAGTATAAAATTTGAAAATGCTCTCTTCTTTTAGAGGAAAGGTAAAAGGAAGTTCATGTTAGCATGTTTATCCAATATGAAGAGCTTTAAACTGTTCAGTATTGTTGGTCATTTCTGACTTCGGTTATTTAAAGTTGAATAAACACATAATAGACATACACACCCCATACTTCTTTTCAATTATTATGTGCAGTTGTCATTTTAAATTTGGTATTCTGCTACACTAGGGATATATTAGTAATTCAGAAGCTCCATGAAAATAAACTCTGTAACTACCCTGAGACAAACTTATTTGGAGTTAGCTGTTATTTCTTGGTATTTTCCTCTCTGTGTTATCCAGATTTCAGTGGACCACTAAGCATTTGAGAAGTCAGGTTTTTCTATTTATTGTTTTATTGAAACCAAAAGAAAAAAATTTGACTTATGGACTATATTCAGACTGAATTTTTAGAAAGAAATCTTCAAAAGATTTTATTTAAACTGAATGTATTTTCCTTTTTCTACTCCCTCCCCCATTTTTCTTTCCAAACCCATTCCCCAAAATTCTAAGACCTCATTTAAGAAAGTTGAAATAGAATATGCCTGGGGTAGTGAAAACCTTTGAAAGCTTCTAAATAAAGAAACAAACCTTCTGGACTTGAAAAACAAGAGAATGTTTAAATTCTTTCTCTCACGTACATGACCCTATGAAAGGTTCCCTTTGGAGAAAATAGCAGGATTTGAAAGCTGGAAAAAAAAAAAAAAAAGACATTGTGCCCTAAGGGTCAGTAACTTTATTCCATGGATAGAATGTTTCAATTTAATGGGGATTCATTGGCTAAGGGCCTTGTCAATTGATAGTCAGCAGGGCAGCTTGGTGTTCAGTGGCAAATCCTTGGAGGGGCAAAAAAAAAAAAAAAAAAAAAAAAACAACTCTAAAGAATCATAAACATATGGAATAATTAGATCAGGGTTCGCTTAAATGTATTTATTTTCAACTTAGCACAGTCTCCAATTCATACAAATATCAACATATATTCTTTTAATTTTTATCATTATGTATTTAATTCTATCCCAACACTCACTTTAATTTTCCACCTAAATCATGAATTGTTTTCACCTTCTAAGTCACTTTTTTTACTTTGCTACTCTATTTTGGCCAAAATATTATTTCTTTAAGGCTTGCTGTAATTTCCCTCCTTCTCCTTCTTATGTTTTGCCATGTGTGTTTTATATGCTCATTTTCTACAACTTAGGTACATGTTGGAAAGCCTTTAATTGGCTGATTTAAATTTCATGGCAAAGCTAGATCTTCTAAACTATCAAGTTTTACTTTCTAGTTTAAATTATGCAAGGTAATGATATAGAGCATAATTTTAGTAAGGACCGATCTATTTTATGATTGGCCTAAAACCATATTTGTTTTTTATTTAAAATATTTCAGAAGCTGTTAGAGCACTTTTTAAATGTTTCTTAAACTACACATTACTTACACAGATCTAAAAATTATGTTATCCCATTTCTATATCATTTAGGACTTCAGTGACAAAAATAATAAAAGGGTTTATTGGCTTATTTTCTCCCTGAATTCCTTCACAGAAAAAAAAAATAGAGAACTACCATCCCTTTTGATATTTCACTTCCTTTCATATGGAGTACCAATAAAGAAATTCATAAAGGCTTATATAAATAATTATCAAGTCATATAACCAGCATGTTTTAGGTAGCCTCGCAATTTTTGTATTTTTAAAAGGTTTAAAAATGATGTTTCTAGTAGCTTCTATGTTACTTCATTTGATTCACTTTTGTTTTCCAAGTAGATACTGGAAAGTGATTTACAATGCATATGCAATTATCTGAAGTTTTGGCATTAGAGGATGCCATAACAGTAGGATAGAATGCAATTATTTTCAGTCACAATTCATTTATAAATCTCTGCAATTTGATGTAATAGACAGCAGTTGAATATTTTTAAAATGTTTTTAAAAAATCAATGTTAAAAGTATCCATTTATAAATGAATCTAGAAGATGGCAGAATGAGAAAGGAGACTCTCCAAAGGAGACACCAACTCAATAATAACACATGAACCAGTTCTCTTTTTGAGAAATGCAGAAACCAGTGAAGAGGCTCCTATAGCACAGGAAGGCATGAAATTGTAGCATCTAAGCCACTAGGAAAATCTATGGCACTTAGTGGCCATAGCCCCTCCCTCCAGCAAAGCACAGTACAGCACAATTGAGGAAACCCCCATCTCCTGGCTTCTTCATAGAGATGGAAAGACAAAATTGAAACGTATGCCCTATGTTCAGACTTCTCAAGGGACTGCCTAAGAGACTTATTTCTGTCATGCCCGAATCTAAATGTTGATAGGAGAGGGTGGTAGGTTGAGGGGGGACAATGAGAACCAAGGCCATGCTTTGAACTAGCACATACTCACCATAGACCCTCCCTCAAGCTCAGCATATAGCAAATGGGAGAATGTCCCCCGTTCTCCCGGTTTATCCCTGGGGAAGGAAAGCTGGAGCATGTGTTCAAAATATAGATAACTAGTTCCTCTCTGACCTCACCTCTTTGGTTTTAAAGGTTATAGACGTTCTGTAAGATAACCAAGAGTATCTGGCTGAGGATATGGTTTGTTTTTCTTCTGCACAGAAATCATCCCCCTCTTGGTAATAAACTGTAGGCTGTATCTGTATCTATAATCATGACATTCTTTCAGTTACTACAACGTGGTTTTTTTGACCATTTTTAAATAAATGTAAACATTTGTTACATTTTATTTTATTTTTTTTTCTCCCCAGTAATTTTTTTTCTCCCCAGTATTTTCAGTGAACATTTCCAGCCCACAATGTAGCATACTGTCTTAAAGTACAAATCCAAGGAAGGTAATACCTTTCCCAAGTTACAAAACTTTGGCAAATTAATATAGTACTTTTTAATACAATAAAACCTTTTTTTTGTTGATTATGGATAAAAGATATAGATAACTATACCTCAAAGACATTGCAGGTTTAGTGCAATAAAAGCTAATATCACAATAAAACAAATTAAATTAAGTTGTTGGTTTCCCAATCCATATGAAAATCATGTTTACACTAAACTGCAGTCTGTTAAGTGTGTAATAGCATGAAGTCTAAAAAATGTACATACTTTAAATAAAAATACTTCAATGCTAAAAATTGCTAACCATCATCTGAGCTTTCAGCCAGTCATAATCTTTTTGTCAATATGGAGTCTTGCCGACTTATCAGAGTAGTGGTTATTGAAGGTTAGGGTGGCTGTGTCAACTTCTTAAATAAGACAGCAACGAATTTTGCCACATTGACTCTTTCACGAACAATTTCTTTGTAGTATGTGATAATGTTTGATAGCATTTTACCCATAGGAGAACTTCTTTCAAAACTGGGACTAATCCTCTCAAGCTTTGCTATGCTTTATCAACTAAGCTTATATAGTATTCCAAATGTTTACCACATCCTCACCAGGAGTAGATTCCATCTCAGGAAATCACTTTATTTTCTCATCCATAAGAAACATCTCATCTGTTCAAGTTTTGTCATGAAATTGTAGCAATGCAGTCACATCTTCAGACTTCACTTCTAGTTCTAGTTCTCCTACTGTTCTCACCACATCTGCAGTTATTTCCTCCACTGCAGTCCTGAACCCCCCACAGTCATCCATGAAGGTTGGAATCAACCTCTTTCAAACTCCTGTGAATATTGATATTTTTACCCCTACCCATGAATCACAAATGTTCTCAATGGCATCTAGAATGGTGAATTCTTTCCAGAAGGTTTTCAATTGATTTTGCCCAAATCCACCAGAGAATCACTATATATGGCAGATATATTTTAAAAAATGAATTTTTTCAATAATAAGACTTGAAAGTAAAAATTCTGGGGAATCCCTGGGTGGCTTAGCAGTTTGGTGCCTGCCTTCGGTATGGGGCGTGATCCTGGAGTCCCGAGATTGAGTCCCATATCCGGCTCCCTGCGTGGAGCCTGCATCTCCCTCTGCCTATGTCTCAGCCTCTCTCTCTTTCTCTCTCTGTGTCTCTCATGAATAAATAAATAAATTTAATCTTAAAAGAAAGTAAAAATTCCTTCTTGATCTATGGACTACAGAATAGATGTCATGTTAGCAGGCATGAAAAAAACATTAATCTAATTGTACATTTCCATAAGATCTCTTGGTTGACCAAGTGCATTGTCAATAAGCCGTAATGTTTTGAAAGAAATCTATTTTTCTGAGCAGTAGGTCTCAATAGTGGGTTTTATCATATTGTTTGTACTACTCATATACCATATTCAAAAATCAACTGTCAATCAATCAAACACTTAAACATAAGACCTGAAGCTATAAAACTCTTAGAAGAAGACATAGAGAATGAGCTTCATGACATTAGTCTTGGCATGCTTTCCTGGAGAATGACACCAAAAGCACAGGCACTAAAACATATCCTAACCAATGGGACTACATCAAACTAAAAAGCTTCAGCATAGCAAAATAAATCATCAATGCAGTGAAGAGGAAATCTAAGAAATGGTAGAAAATATTTTCAAATTATTTATCTGAGGGCAGCCCGGGTGGTTCATTGGTTTAGTGCCATCTTCAGCCCAGGGCCTGATCCTGGAGACTCAGGGATCGAGTCCCACCTCAGGCTCCCTGCATGGAGCCTGCTTCTCCCTCTGCCTGTGTCTCTGCCTCTCCCTCTCCCTCTCTCTCTCTCTCATGAATAAATAAATAAATAAATAAATAAATAAATAAATAAATAAAATCTTAAAAAAATATTTATCTGATAAGGAGTTAATATATAAGGAACTCCTATGACTCATTAGCAAACCCCAAATAACCCAATTTAAACATGGGCAAAAGACTTGAACACTTCGTAGAAAAAACGTAATATACTACCTCACAATTCTAGTGACTATATGTCCAAACCCAAGTTGGCTGGGCTGTACTTCCTCTGAAGCCAGTTGGGGAGTGACCCGTCCTTGCTTCTTCCTAGCTTCTGGCAATTTGTTGGCAATTTTTGCAGTTTCTTGGCTTGTAGATGCAGCACTCCAGTCATATGGCCATCTTCTGTCTGTGTGCCCGCCTGTCTCTGTGTCCAAATTCCTTTTTCCTGAGGACACCAGTCATACTGGATTAGGGCCCTTACCATTGATCTGATTTTTACATTACAGTGTTTTTCAACATGAGTTTGTCCCCTCTGCTACAAAGACTTAATGATTTTGGTAAAGAATTCTCAGATCCCCTTACCAATCAACCAAAACTCAACCAATTGTTAATATCTGAAGTTCTCAAAGTATCTGTATTTTATTTTCTAATATGTCTAGAAAAGGAATTCCCTAAGAATATGGCTTATAATCTTAAGTACAATTATATTTTACTAAGTTTGTTTTTCTTAATATTATCTTCTTCAATGACTGTGGCCTAGAGTTATGATTCTGAAGTTCATTAAACAGTCCCATCCATATTCAGTTATCCATTGCATTCCTGAATTCCTCAGGCTTCATCTTCCATACTGAGGTCTAGTATATCCTATACTTTTTAATTTTGATTTTTCAAAAGTTTAAGATTTAAAATACAAAATCAGAGGATAATCTCCATATTGAAAGCAATGATAAAAGACTATATTGTATTGTTCCCTATTTTCTTTCATAAACATGGTGTTGCATTTCAGTCTTCACCAAAGGCTAGATTTTGCTTTAGGAATATCTTTCACATGGTGTAAAACACAGAAAAAAAACACAGAAAAACAACCACATGTATTTTTCATTTAAATATTTAAATATTGGTTTTTATCCTACTATTTAATTGATAAACTTCCTTGTCCACTCTGTCATAATGCAGTATAACAATATACAGCATAATTTTCTAGTAAAATGTTTTAATAACCTTAATAAATATTGAATCACTAAAATATACATTTTGAAATATTTCAGTTCTATTGTCTGTTTAGCTTTCTTTCAGGTCAAATCATCTATGGTTTAGAGACATAAAGATGATTAATTTTCCATTTGTTTGGGAACAGGCCACCATTTATAAAGCAAACAGACAAGTCACTTCAAACAGAGAGGGCACTCAAAGCAAAGTGGTATACTTCTTCCATTGATACTCCATGACCTTTCAAGATGAAAGGATAATAATAGTCATCCACCCAGAGAAGAAGGAGAAAAGTTTTATGTGCTGTTTACAGGGTTTAGAGGTCACTTGGTTATGCAGAAAACAAAATACAATGGAAACTGCAAAAAACACTAGAAAGAGGATTCATGGCTACATATTTTTCTAAACTTCCCATTCACTACCAGTTTTCATCTTTTAATAAGCCCCTCTGTTCCCCAAACTAAGGCCACATTCTGTTTATTGTGTGGCTGGGGCCCCCCTTAAGTTCAGCTGTCTATCCGTGCCCTCTTTAGAGTGCAAGTAATTGGCCTAAATCAAGAGCCAAATGGCATGTCTAACTCATTCAGCGTTCTGGTGATCATATGACAGAGCTTAGAGAATTTGAGGGAGGTCTCAAACAAAGCAGGATATTATTTTCAGTGGAGTCCTGTGGCTATGTGTACCTCTATTGCAGAGACAATTAGAGCCTTTGTTTCTCCCATGATCCTAAGAGTCAGCTTGACTGTCTCATTGAAAAAACTCAAAGGCGTTCCCATAGCCTTTCCAAAGCATCGAAGACTATATAGAGACCACTCTGTATTCAACTCTCCAAAACATATGTTTAGGAAAAATGAGAGATTTCTCTACTCCACTAGTCAAAATTTATTATATTTCCAAATGAACTATAACTATGATGACAAAATCCTGATTTAAAAGGCAAAAACAACTAAAAAAATCAGTAAATTTACATTTTGTTTTAAACATATTCAAAGTGCAAATTTTGGAATTGTAAGTTCAAATTCTATCTTAGAATTTTATTTGCTCCTTAATATGCCCATTATACTTTTTCTACATTCCTCTACCTGCCCATATTTTGAAAATTAACCTGATTTCAGTGTAAAGACATGTGAAGCTGCTCAAAATATACTTTTCCCCACCCAGAACTATTTGGAACCCTACTATAAGATATAATAGTGAAAACTTAAGGCTACACTTTGTTGTGGCATATATAAACATATTGATATATTTTAAATATATAATGTATTTTATTTAGTAAATATCTGAGTTAGAAAGAGACTTGATTATCAACAAATGCAACTAAGTTATTTTATGGGTAAATTTTGACAACTTATTCAAAATCACAATTGAAGGATCCTAGGAATCCAATACTTGGATTCTTAACTTAATGTTCTCACACTACTCTTTTCTCTTGAGCTGCAGAGCACATGGTGCTAATTCAGAGTAGAAATTCCTGTGTTTTCATAAATTTTATGAAGAGATTATGCATGTCTACCAGTTTCGGTGATGTACCACCATGTTCTCAAAACATTAGGAAAACTACTTCAATTGGCACAAAACCATGAATCAGCAGAAAAAGCAAATGTCAGAGCTTCAGTCCCCATGGCTTTGCTTACATGACCACTTCAGATTGAAACTGCTCAGCACTGTCTTGACACTGGCTTTGGAAATTCATAAGATTATTTATCACATGATGTCTTTCATTTTAAACAGTAACACTTTAATTCCTTAGAGAAATCTAGTAAAAATTGACTACCTTCATAAAATATTCTACAATCAGATTTGAATATTCATTAGTGCATATATTCCATAAACTTGGAGGCAAAATCTATGCCTTACTCAAAGGTTCATGATATCAGATCTCCGGGATAGAAAGTAGAAAAGGGAGATCAGGCTTTTGTACTGTAGATCCCTGCTAACCCAGAGCTATTTTGATTAAATGGCAGCCCAATGTAATATATTCCTAAATGTAAAATCTAGAATATTTCGAAGAGTTTTTTCAAATGCCTTGATTAAAGTTTCTTAACAATACCCTTCTTAGGCTGCTTTTTATTTTATTTTATTTTATTTATTTATTTATTTTTTTGTAAAACGAAGGACCGAACTAAATCATTTCTAAGGATTAGTCCATCCACCTGATAAAACATTATAATTTTATTAAAAATTTAAAGATATGTAAAATTACCAACAGTTGTTAAAACTGCTTTGGTTTGTTCTCAAAACATTTCTTGTAAATGTTAGAAAGTGTTACAGGTCTTTTATCATGGTCTGATCATACAGTTTTGAATTCTCTAGATCCCAGACTAAGACTTTTCTCTGTGACCACGTTTATGCAATACATTTCCAAAAATTAAAGACCCTGCACTTCAAAATCCATATGCTTCATCATTCTGAAACTTTACAGAGATAACACTTTTTTTAAGATATCTAAAATTATCACGTATTTAAGATAAGAGATATAAACATTAATTATATATATAAGAAGTTGCCAACCATGACCTAAAGGCTAAACCCAGCCTATCATATATTTTTTTAAATAAACTGTGTTGGAGTGAAATAACACTTACTTATTCACATTCTGTCTATTTTTGCTTTTAAGCTACAATATCAGAGTTAAGTATTTGCACCAGAAACTCTGTGACCTGCAAAGTTTGAAATATTTACTATCTGGCTAACTTTATGGAAAAGGATTGCTGACCTTTACCATATATTATAAACATAGGAAATAAAAAACATTAAATTCAGGTTAGTATTAGAAAATAATGTAAAAATTATCTGAGTGTTAACATCCGTTAGAAAGTCCAGATTTGCATATAAAGGAATTAATAGTAGTTAACATAGTTGGAATTAAGTTTTAAGGGACTTTTTCGAAGTTGTGCTTACATAACAAGGACATCTACTTGGAATTAATGCTACTGAAGATTACTAAAGGGATGCCTGAGTGGCTCAGCGGTTGAGCATCTGCCTTTGGCTCAGGGCGTGATCCTGGAGTCCTGGGATCGAGTCCCACATCAGGCTCCCTGCGTGGAGCCTGCTTCTCCCTCTGCCTATGTCTCTGCCTCTCTCTCCATGTCTCTCATGAATAAATAAAACCTTAAAAAAAAAAAAAGATTACTAAAATGTATCGTGTTTTACTTAAAATATATTAAACAGTTTATATTGTTTATCACTGATCATGTTTTTTTCAACAAATGTATTATAACAGTTTTAGGTTTACAGAATTATTGTGAAGAGACTCAGAGAGTTCCTACATACCCCAAACCCAGTTTTCTCTATTTTTACTGTCTTACCTTAAAATGGTATATTTGTCATTTAATACAATACATTTAATGAACCAGTATTGATACATGATTATTAACTAAAATGCTTACTTTATTTAGATTTCTTTAGTTTTTACTCAAGTACCCTGTTTTGATGACCTTGACAGTTTTGTGAGTCACTGGCCAGGTATTGCAGAGAATGTTCTTACATTGGGATTCGTTTGATGTTTTCTTTATAATCTAACTAGGCAAATGTGGTTTTAAGGGGAAGACCACAGGGGCAGAAGTGTCAGTCTCTTCACATCATATCAATGAATCCTACTATCAACATGACATAACTGTTATTGTTAATATTGATCACCTGGCTTGAAATAGTGTTTGTCAGATTCCTCTACTAAAATATTATTCTTTTGCTCTCTTTCTTCTTCCAGTCGAAGAAGTAATTATGCAATGCCTATACATAAGGAATATGGGATTATGCTTCATCCCCTTTACAGTGGAGGATCTACATAAATCATTTGGTATTCCTCTACATGGAATATTTGACTATTTTCCCCATTTGTTTATTTACTTAGTCATCTACTTGTATAAGTATAGACTCACTGATATTTGTTTTGGAATTTAGTTTGTAACCCAACACTACTTTTTTTACATTTTTACATACTTTGACTACTTTGACATCCCCCCCCTCATTGTATGTATATATGTATGTATGTATGTATTATGTGTTTGTGTCTGTGCTGAGAATTTTCTTTCTCATATACTATAAGATGCTCGAGGTTCATCTTGTATATTCCCTTCCCCATTCCTGGAATCAACCATTCTCAAAATACACCCATGTGCCCCTAGTCAATATCTTTAGTAAGCTAAACATGAATTTATACTGATGTCTCTAACTCTAATCTATTACTACAAGGATCATAATTCCTTACACCATCTACTCTGTCAATTCCTTCTCAAAAATGAGAAACTGGATCCTTCTATTTTTTTTATTCTTATTTTTATTGGAGTTCAATTTGCCAACATATAGCATAACACCCAGTGCTCATCCTGCCAAGTGCCCCCGTCATTGCCCATCACCCAGTCACCCCAACCCACTGCCCACTTCCCCTTCCACTACCCCGTGCTCATTTCCCAGAGTTAGGTGTTTCTCATGTTTTGTCACCCTCACTGATATTTTCACTCACTTTCTCTCCTTTCCCTTTATTCCCTTTCACTATTTTTTATATTCCCCAAATGAATGAGACCATATAATGTTTGTCCTTTTCTGATTGACTTATTTCACTCAGCATAATACCCTCCAGGTCCCTCAACATCGAAGCAAATAGTGGGTATTTGTCGTTTCTAATGGCTGAGGAATATTCCATTGTATACATAGACCACATCTTCTTTATCCATTCATCTTTCGATGGACACCGAAGCTCCTTCCACAGTTTGGCTATTGTGGACATTGCTGCTAGAAACATTGCAGTTCAGGTGTCCCGGCTTCTCACTGCATCTGTATCTTTGGGGTAAATCCCCAACAGTGCAATTGCTGGGTCGTAGGGCAGATCTATTTTTAACTCTTTGAGGAACCTCCACACGGTCTTCCAGAGTGGCTGCACCAGTTCACATTCCCACCAACAGTGCAAGAGGGTTCCCTTTCTCCACAGCCTCTCCAACATTTGTGGTTTCCTGTCTTGTTAATTTTCCCCATTCTCAGTTGTGTGAAGTGGTATCTCGTTGTGGTTTTGATTTGTATTTCCCTGATGGCAAGTGATGCGGAGCATTTTCTCATGTGCTTGTTGGCCATGTCTATGTCTTCCTCTATGAAATCTCTGTTCATGTATTTTGCCCATTACATGATTGAATTGTTTGTTTCTTTGCTGTTGAGTTTAATAAGTTCTTTATAGATCTTGAATACTAGCCCTTTATCTTATATGTCATTTGCAAATATCTTCTCCCATTCTGTAGGTTGTCTTTTAGTTTTGATGACTGTTTCTTTGGCTGTGTAGAAGCTTTTTATCTTGATGAAGTCCCAATAATTCATTTTTGCTTTTGTTTTTCTTGCCTTCATGGATGTATCTTGCAAGAAGTTGCTGTGGCCAAGTTCAAAAAGGGTGTTGCCTGTCTTCTCCTCTAGGATTTTGATGGAATCTTGTCTCACATTTAGATCTTTCAATCATTTTGAGTTTATCTTTGTGTATGGTGTAAGAGAATGGTCTAGTTTCATTCTTCTGCATGTGGATGTCCAATTTTCCCAGCACCATTTATTGAAGAGACTTTTTCCATGGATCCTTCTGTTTGCCATCTATTTGTTTAATTGTTCAATTCCAGTACATATGTGTGCTGTTTTCAGAAATGTAAATTCCACCCTTATGAAAGAAACTTCACCAGTAAGAACATAGCTCTTAAACTCTGTTAAAGTATATTAAAGAATAATGTATATGGGGCACTTGGTAGGTCCAGTCAGTTAAGGGTCCAACCGTTGATTTTGGCCTAGGTCATAATCTACTGTGTCAGGCTCTACACTCAGTATGCAGTCTTCTTAAGGATTCTCTCTCTTCCTCTGCCCCTCCCCCTACTTTCTCTTTCTCTCTCTCAAAATAAATTAAATCTTAAAAAAAAGGAAGAATAATGCAATATAATAGAGTAGGTTCATTTTTTGTTCTCTTTCAAATGTAAGATCTTTCATTAGCAGGCAAATCTATCATTGTAATAAAGTTTGATACATAAGGAGAAGAAAAGACAAACATGATCATATCAAATTGATGGCCTAAAAATGTTTGACACATTATGCCAGCCATTCCTGTTATGATACTAAGAAGGATAGACATAGAGGGAATATTCATAAGTATTATAGAGCTTAATCATCTGTAACTAAGTCTTCATGGGAAAAATATATAAGGATATCAAAAAATTATGAAATTCTTGAATAGACAGAAGGGATTATTGAGAGTTGTTTTAGCATTGTGTTGGAACTGATATGTTCTTGTCTTGGCTAATTCATTAATATGTAGGGACAGGGGTTAATTTGTAGAATCTGTCACGTACAGAAGCAAATAATTTCTGTCTGGTGGAAGAGATAGTTCTAGTGATGGTTCTTTATGATCCTGCTGGCTATTAACAAGTTTTATATTTTACCTAGCATTATAATCCTAACATTTCTCCATCAACTGCATATATGTGAATGCATTGTAACAACTTAGTGGCCCCTCAATAATTAATAAGTTTAAGAAAATATTTTTGCATGTTAATTTTATATTTGTATGAAATTCTTACTTTTACATTTAAAAAAATTATACTTTAACATTGATTAAACTTACAAATAAGTAAAACATAATATTTTTAAATAATTAGTAACGACAAAAAGACATAAAACAAATAAATAGAAAAAATAGATAAGATTAAATACAACCAACCATAAAACAGAGCCAAAAATAGAAATTAGAGATGATTTGTTTAATATCATCCAATTTCCATTAATTAAATATGTAGTAAAATTATGTACTTCTTAATATGTGATACAAGTCATAGTAGAGATAAAACATAGCTACAAAATAATCACAAAATCTATAAATTCCCACAAATTATTTTTTAAAGATTTATATATTTATTTGAGAGAGAAAGAGAGAAGAGAGAGCACGAGCACTGGGGGGAGGACAGAAGAAGAGGGAGAGAAGCAGACTCCCCGTGAGCAGGGAGCCTGAAATTGTGGAGCTCAATCCCAGGACCATGAGATCATGACCTGAGCCTAAATCAAAAGTCAGATGCTCAACCAAAAGAGCCACCTAAGCACCCCATCTCCTAAATTATTTTTAACAAAAATGTGTAACTAAACTATCTGAAAATTATCTAAAGAAAATACAGAAGTATATAAAGCTAAGGTCAGAAAAGATGAAGAATAGCATCTTGACCTTATAAGAAAGATTTAGTTTGACCATTTAAAAAAAAAAAAAACAAAATTTTATACCAGGCCACTCAATGCCATTTTTTAAAACCTGAAAAGATTATTTTTTTAAAAGTGGTACGTAATCTTCCTTTAAAAAATCTTTTAAAACTCGTACAGAGAGTATGTGCCTTGAAAATTCCCTTTAATCCAGTAGTATAACAACTTATTAAACATAAGGAAAAAAACAAAAATAAAAAAAAAGGAAACTAATAGCAAAGATATGGTAAAATGTATCTTTGGGTGAACAGTGGAACAGAAACACAAAACACTGACCAAGAATGAAGCTACAGACTTCCTGGGCCCTGCGAGTCAGAGAGAGGAGGGAAAACCAGATTGAAACAGTGTGGTGCCTGAGTGTCTCCTTTGTCTAAATGTCTGCCCTTGGCTATGGTCAGGATCCCAGGGTCCTAGGATTGAGTCCCAAGTCAGGCTCCCTTCTCAGCAGGGTGTCTGCTTCCTACTCCCCTACCCTGTTCCTGCACTCTTTCTCTCTCAATAAATACATTTTTAAAAATTAAAAAAAAAAAAAAAACACTGAGCCAGGAGAGTTTTAGTTGGGTTACCCTGCTCATAAAAGGGAACCAAACAACAAAAATCCTGCAACCTATTATCAGATGTTCTGCTATTACCAGAAACTCTGGGCCTAAGGTAGCAGGGACAAAGGCATGTCTTTCTGAGAAAAATTAGGATGTCAATGGTCCTGTGTTTAGTTCTATCTTAGCCCTAGTAACCTAGGTGACAGTAATTCATCATCAATCCTAAATTCCTCTTTCTTCCTAGAATCCCAAAACAAGCAGAGAGGGAGGGGATATCCCTCAGGAAATAGGAAATCCCTGAGTAAAAGCAAGAGAAGAAAGCAAGGAATAGGAAAAGAGAGACACATTATACAGTCTTCTGTCTATAAACGAAAATTACAAATGCCCAAAGAAATATAGACTGAGAAAGAGCATCATCAAAATAAATTAATATATATTGTCAAATCTATATTAAGCTAATTGTACAGAAAAACTTGACAAAGAATTTATAAAAAGGAAACTAAGCCTAGATTCAATTTGAAATAATTTAATATGGAACAAAAACATCAGAAAATAACAACCTAAAGTAGATTAAAAAAAAAAAAAAACACCTTTAGAACTCTCAAAATGAAATAATGCAGTCATTTAAAAAGAAAATAGAATATGTGATATTGGATACAAAGACTATGTTAATGAATTCAGAAGATTGGACTAAGAGTAGTTGAGATAGAAAAATACAAAAGACAAAATAGAAAAATAATAGAAAAGATAAGGAAAATAGATTAAAAAATCACATTTGTTTAGGAGTTTAGAAGAAGACATTATACAGAATGGAACAAAAATAATGTTTGATTAAATAATTGTTGAAAATTCTCCAAAGGCAAGAAATTAATAAACACATAGATACAGCATGTTGAATTATCAGTGTAATAAATAAAAATAAATCTACGTTTAGAATGATTACAATGAAGCTATATGACATCAACAATAAAAAGACTATCTTAAAAGATACCACTAAAAACCTATCTTACCTTTAAAGATGTAAATTACCTGTATCATTAGTAATAGTTTAGAGAAATGTTTTCAGATTATTGAAGGAAAGTAACTATGTTGGCAATCAGTAACCAAATATAAAACTTTCATTCAAGAGTAAGGGAAATGTAAAGACATTCTCAGATAAATCTAAGAGAATTTATCACCCAGAGATTAAATACTTAAAGATTAAAGTCTTTAAGATCATTAAAATCACCAAAAACAAAAAAAGACATGCACCGATAAGACTACAAAGTAGAGGGTATGTATTATAAGCAAAATATTGGCACATAATATTTGATAAAACAAATAATTTATTTGGAAATTATTGAGTGTAAAGTTATTTCATAATAATATATGTATATTTTATGAAACTTAAATTTAAATACAAACAATAAAAATAAAGTTAAGCATGCAAAATTTCCTCTAGTGCTGTTTTTTTAATTACTTAAGTGCATAATCAAATTCAGTAACGAATAGAAATTAAATATTTTATTTTATTTTATTTTTATTTTACTGGAGTTCAATTTGCCAACATATAGTATAACATCCAGTACTCATCCCGTCAAGTGCCCGCCTCAGTGCCCATCCCCCGGTCACCCAGCCCCCTGCCCACCTCCCCTTCTGCTTCCTCTTGTTCCTTTCCCAGAGTTAGGAATCTCTCATGTTCTGTCACCCTCACTGACATTTCTCAATCATTTTCTCTCCTTTCACTTTTATTCCCTTTCACTATTTTTTATATTCTCCAAATGCATGAGGCCATATAATGTTTGTCCTTCTCCGATTGGCTCACTTCACTCAGCATAATACCTTCCAGTTCCATCCATGTAGAAGCAAATGGTGGATATTTGTTGTTTCTAATGGCTGAGTAATATTCCATTGTATACATAGACCACATCTTCTTTATCCATTCATCTGTCAATGGACACTGAGGCTTCTTCCACAGTTTGGCTATTGTGGACATTGCTGCTATAAACATCGGGGTGCAGGGGTTCTGGCGTTTCACTACATCTGAATCTTTGGGGTAAATCCCCAGCAGTGCAATTGCTGGGTCATAGGGCAGATCTATTCTTCACTCTTTGAGGAACCTCCACACAGTCTTCCAGACTGGCTGCACCAGTTCACATTCCCACCAACAGTATAAGAGGGTTCCCTTTCTCCACAGCCTCTCCAACATTTGTGTTTTCCTGTCTTGTTAATTTTCCCCATTCTCAGTGGTGTGAAGTGGTATCTCATTGTGGTTTTGATTTGTATTTCCCTGATGGCCAGTGATACGGAGCATTTTCTCATGTGCTTGTTGGCCATGTCTGTGTCTTCTTTGGTGAAATTTCTGTTCATGTATTTTGCCCATTACATGATTGAATTGTTTGTTTCTTTGCTGTTGGGTTTAATAAGTACTTTATAGATCTTGGAAACTAGCCCTTTATCTGATAGGTCATTTGCAAATATCTTCTCCCATTCTGTAGGTTGTCTTTGAGTTGTGTTGATGGTTTCTTTTGCTGTGCAGAAGCTTTTTTATCTGATGAAGTCCCAATAATTCATTTTTGCTTTTGTTTCCCTTACCTTCATAGATGTATCTTGCAAGAAGGTTGCTGTGGCCAAGTTCAAAAAGGGTGTTGCCTGTGTTCTCCTCTAGGGTTTTGATGGACTGTTGTCTCACATTTAGATCTTTCACCCATTTTGAGTTTATCTTTGTGTATGGTGTAAGAGAGTGGTCTAGTTTCATTCTTCTGCATGTGGCTGTCCAATTTTCCCCGCACCATTTGTTGAAGAGACTGTCCTTTATCCAGTGGATACTCTTTCCTGCTTTGTCGAATATTAGTTGACCATAGAGTTGAGGGGCCATTTCTGGGTTCTCTATTCTGTTCCATTGATCTATGTGTCTGTTTTTGTGCCAGTACCACACTGTCTTGATAGTCACAGCTTTGCAGTACAACTTGAAATCCGGCATTGTGATGCCCCGGCTCTGGTTTTCTTTTGCAATATTCCCCTGGCTATTCGGGATCTTTTCTGATTCCACACAGATCTTAAGATGATTTGTTCCAACTCTCTGAAGTAAGTCCATGGTATTTTGATAGGGATTGCATTAAATGTGTAATTGCCCTGGGTAGCATTGACATTTTCACAATATTAATTCTTCCAATCCATGAGCATGGAATATTTTTCTATCTCTTTGTGTCTTCCTCAACTTCCTTCAGAAGTGTTCTGTAGTTGTTAGGGTATAGATCCTTTACCTCCTTGGTTAGGCTTATTCCTAGGTATCTTATGCTTTTGGGTACAATTGTAAATGGGATTGACTCCTTAATTTCTCTTTCTTCAGTTTCATTGTTAGTGTATAGAAATGCCACTGATATCTGGACATTGATTTTGTATCCTGCCACGCTACCAAATTGCTGTATGAGTTCTAGCAATCTTGGGGGTGGAGTCTTTTGGGTTTTCTATGTACAGTATCATGTCATCTGCAAAGAGGGAGAGTTTGACATCTTCTTTGGCAATTTGAATGCCTTTTCTTTCTTTTTGTTGCCTGATTGCTGAGGCTAGGACTTCTAGTACTATGTTGAACAGCAGTGATGAGGGTGCATCACTGTTGTGTTCCTGATCTTAGGGAAAAGGCTCCAATGTTTCCCCATTGAGAAGGATATTTGCTGTGGGCTTTTTGTACATGGCTTTTAAGATGCTGAGGAATGTTCCCTCTATTCCTACACCCTGAAGATTTTTGATCAGGAATGGATGTTGTATTTTGTCAAATGCTTTCTCTGTATCTGTTGAGAGGATCATATGTTTCTTGTTTAATCTCTTGTTGATATGATCTATCACGTTAATTGCTTTATGAGTGTTGAAGCAGCCTTGCCTCCCGGGGATAAATCCCACTTGGTCATGGTGAATAATCTTCTTAATGTCCTGTTGGATCCTATTGGCTAGTATCTTGTTGAAAATTTTTGCATCCATGTTCATCAGGTGTATTGGTCTGTAATTCTCCTTTTTGGTGGGGTCTCTGTCTGGTTTTGGAATTAAGGTGATGCTGGCCTCATAGAACGAATTTGGAAGTACTCCATCTCTTTCTATCTTTCCAAACAGCTCTAGTAGAATAGGTATGGTTTCTTCTTTAAAGGTTTGATAGAATTCCCCTGGGAAGCCATCTGGCCCTGAATTTTTGTGTCTTGGGAGGTTTTTGATGACTGCTTCGATTTCCTCCTTGGTTATCAGCCTGTTCAGGTTTTCTGATTCTTTCTGTTCCCGTTTTGGTAGTTTGTGGTTTTCAGAAATGCGTCCATTTCTTCTAGATTGCTTAATTTATTGGTGCATAGCTGCTTATAATATGTTTTAAAATCGTTTGTATTTCCTTGGTATTGGTTGTGATCTCTCCTTTTTCATTCATGATGTTATTAATTAGAGTCTTTTTTGTTTTTTATAAGGCTGGTAATGGTTTATCTATCTTATTAATTCTTTCAAAGAACCAACTCCTGTTTTTGTTGATCTGTTCCACAGTTTTTCTGGTCTCTATTTCACTCAGTTCTGCTTGAATATTTATTAACTCTCTTCTGTTTGGTATAGGTTTTATATCCTGTTCTTTCTCCAGTTCCTTTAGGTGCAAGATTAGCCTATGTCTTCGAGTTTTTTCCAATTATTGAGGGATGCTTGTATTGCGATGTGTTTCCTTCTCAGGACTGCTTTTGCTGATTCCCAAAGATTTTTTTTTTAATTTAAGATTTTATTTATTTATCATGAGAGACAGAGAGAGAGAGAGAGAGAAGGAGGGAGAGAGAGAGAGAGAGAGGCAGAGTGAGAAGCATCCTCCACATAGGGAGTCCGACATGGGACTCAAGCCTGACAGGGGACTCGATCCTGGGTCTCCAGGATTACACCCTGGGCTGAAGATGGGGCTAAACCAGTGAGCCGCCCAAGCTGCCCAAGTGTCCCAAAGATTGTGAACAGTTGTATCTTCATTCTCATTAGTTTCCATGAATCTTTTAAATTCTTTTCTAATTTCCTGGTTGACCCTTTCATCTTGTATTTAGCAGGATGGTCTTTAACTTCCACGTGTTTGAATTTCTTCCAAATTTCGTCATGTGATTGAGTTCTAGTTTCAAAGCATTATGGTCTGAAAATGTGCAGGGGACAATACCAATCTTTTGGTATCAGTTGAGACCTGATTTGTGACCCAGTATGTGATCTCTTCTGGAGAAAGTTCCATGTACACTTGAGAAGAATGTGAATTCAATTGTGTTTGGAAGTAAAGTTATGTACATATCAGTGACATCCATCTGGTCCAGTGTATCATTTAAAGCTCTTGTTTCTTTGGAGATGTTGTGCTTAGAGTTTCTGTCATTTGTAGAAAGCACCATGTTGAAGTCTCCCAATATTAGTGTATTATTATCTAAGTATGTCTTAACTTTGGTTATTAATTGATTGATATACTTGGCAGCTCCCATATTAGGGGCATAAATATTCATGATTGTCTTATTGGATGGATCCTTTAAGTATGATATAGTGTCTCTCTGCATCTCTTACTACAGTCTTTGGGATAAACTTTAATTTATCTGATATGAGGATGGCTACCCCTGCTTTCTTTTGAGGACCATTTGAATGGTAAATGGTTCTCCAACCTTTCATTTTCAGGCTGTAGGTGTCCTTAGGTCTAAAATGAGTCTCTTGTAGACAGAAAATAGATGAGTCTTGCTTTCTTATAAGTCTGATGGGGTCATTAAGCCCATTCATGTTCAGAGTTACTATTGAAAGATATGACTTTAGTATCATCATAATACCTATTCAGTCCCTGTTGTTGTGGATTATTTCTTTGGACGTCCTCTTTTTTTTTTTAATTTTATTTTTATTTATTTATTTTTTTTACAGAATCCGGCTTAATATTTCTTGCAGAGCTGGTTTGGTGGTCAAATATTTTTCAGTTTCTGTCTCTCTTGGAAGCTCTTTATCTCTCCTTCTATTCTGAATGAGAGCCTTGTTGGATAGGTTTATTCTTGGCTGCATGTTCTTCTCATTTAGGACCCTGCATATATCCTGCCAGCCCTTTCTGGCCTGCCAGGTGTCTGTGGAGAGGTCTGTTGTTAATCTAATATTTCTCCCCATATAAGTTCGGGATCTCTTGTCTCTTGCTGCTTTAAGGATCTTCTCTTTATCTTTGGAATTTGCAAGTTTCACTATTAGAGGGCAAGGTGTTGAATGGTTTTTATTGTTTTTCGGAGGGGGACCCCTCCATCTCCTGGATCTGAATGCCTCTTTCCCTCGCCAAATTAGGGAAGTTCTCAGCTATGATTTGTTCAAATATGCTTTCTGGTCCTCTGTCCCTCTCAGAGCCCTCTGGAACCCCAATTAAATGTAGATTTTTTCCTTCTGAGTCTGTCATTTATTTACCTTAACCTTTCCTCATGGTATTTTAATTGTTTTTCTCTTTTTTTCCTCAGCTTCCTTCCTTGCCATGATCTTGTCTTCTATGTCACTCACTCTTTCTTCTACCTCATTAACCCTCATTGTTAGGACCTCCAGTTGGATGGCATCTCATTTAATTGATTTTTAATTTTGGCCTGATTAGTTCTAAATTCTGCCATCATAAGTCTCTTGAATCCTTTATGCTTTTTTCCAGAGCCACATTAGCTTTATATTTGTGCTTCTGAATTGGCTTTCTGACATCAAATTGTAATCCAAATTCTCTAACTCTGTGGGAGAGAGTACTTTTCTGATTCTTTTTTCGTGGGGAGTTCTTTCTAGTCATTTTACTCGGAGCAGAGTGGCTAAAAACACGTTGTACTGGAAAAAGGAAGAGAAAAAAAGAAAAAGAAAACAAAAACAAAAATGAGAAACAAGGAGGAGTATCCTCTGGTTCTATATACTATAAATCCCTTGACTTCTCCTGGAGCTTTCCAGTGCTGCTCGGTCAAGAACTTGCTCTTCCCCTGTCCTTCCAGCTGGTCTTCTGGGAGAGGGGCCTGCTGTGCTGTCAGGTGTGTGCACCTGGTTGAGCTGTCCCACCCCCTGCCAGGTGTTGGGCTCAGTGGCAGTTGTTGACCCTGTGAGGCCCCTGTCCCCTGGTGGCCCCGCCCCTCCCAGGTACAGGGTGACACCAGGAGGAACAACCCCACTGGTGGGGGCCAGCTCTCTAGCACTGGAGTCAGCCCCCACAGTAACTACCACAGTCTCCCAGTCTGCACTGACCTGGATGCTCTGGGGGTGGGGGGCGCTGACCTGCACAGCTCGGGGGCGCCTGGCGGCCCGATTGTCCTCACTCTCCTGTGCCCTCCAGGTCTCCGCTGGAGGGGAGCCCAGGATCCTGGGTTGCGTCCCCCATGCCCTGGGATCCCGGGCCTGCACCGCTGGAATCACGCTCCTGAAGGCAGCAGGGCGTAGCCCCCTCCCCGCGGAGCCGCCCCCTGAGCTTCTCCCCGAGGCCCCCCTGGGCGCACTCCCGCCCTTTACCAGGCTCGGCCGGGGTGTTGCGCGCTCTCCCCCGGGTGTCCCCCTCTGTTAGTGACCCCGGGAGACTGAAGGCCCCACTGCCCCTCCTTCAGTTCTGCCCGAGCTCCCTGGGAGCGCCTTGCCCTCCGGGAAGAATCCGGTGTGGATTTTTAAAGTTCCTTCTTCTCCGGGGCTGTGCTTTCCTGTCCTGGAGGCTCCCGCCGCCCCCCTTGGGCGGGCTCTTGGAGCGGGGGAGCTCCCCTACATGATTCTTTTTTATTCTTATTTTTTCCGTCTTCCTAACTGTTAGAAGTGCAAACTCTTCTCTCTGTAGCGTTCTGGCTGTTCCCTCTTTAAATCTCAGGTGGAATTCGAAGGTTTTCAGGATGATTTGAAAGTTATCTAGGTAAGTTGGTGGGGCCAGGTGACTTGGGGACCCCACCCCTCTGCCATCTTGCCCCACCCTCCTAGAAATTAAATCTTGATCACAAGGAAAATAAAAAGCTGTAAGATATTTAATCCTATGGAATATGGGGATAAAAAAGTGAGAATACAAAATAGAATAATAAATACTATATTCAAAATAATGTAGAAAGATGTTTAAAACATGTCAGTAATAAAATACATTAAATGCATCCATTAAAACGTCGGATAACCATGTTGGTTTTAAAAAATCAGCCCTATGCTACCTCTAAGAGTCATACATGAAATAAAGTGAAAATGAACATAAGAAACATTGGTTGGCAAAAAATTAGTACAAAATGATGGATGCCACATGAAGTAAGGTATCCGTTTCTCATAAAAACAGGTAAGCAAAGACAGAAGCATATTTTACTTCCAATGCATAGACAATATGTATTCTTTTGACTGTATATGAAACTAAGTCCAAAGTAAAAAAAATAAATAAATAAAAATAAAGCTTCAAAAAATCAGTGTCACACAAAATATATTTTATGACAACACCACATTAAATTAAAGAAAAAAAAACAATTCAAATATAGCAAAAAACTACATTGTTTGGAAATTTAAAAAATACACAGCTAAGGACCTCAATATATAAAATCAAAATGAAAATTGTGAAGCTTATGTAAGCCATTTAAGATAACTGAATCTGCTATTAAAAATTTCAAAACAGGGATCCCTGGGTGGCGCAGCGGTTTAGCGCCTGCCTTTGGCCCAGGGCGCGATCCTGGAGACCCGGGATCAAATCCCACATCGGGCTCCCGGTGCATGGAGCCTGCTTCTCCCTCTGCCTGTGTCTCTGCCTCTCTCTCTCTCTCTCTGATGACTATCATAAATAAATAAATAAATAAATTTAAAGCTTTAAAAAAAAAAAATTTCAAAACTTCTTGCTACAAATACTTGCCAGAAATATAAGTGGTCAGGCGTATCTTTCTCAAAAATTCCAGCAATAGGTATTCCCTATTTCTTTCAATCTGATACTGGGAAATAAACAAAGCTATTTGATTCATTTTACAAAGTTAGTGTAACCTTAAACAGTACCTAAAACCTGATAAAGACTTTATAGGAAAATAAAATAAAAAGCCAGCATAACATACAAAGAGATGAAAAATCTGAGATAAAACAAAAGTGCATTGAATAATATATCAGCACCAATTGCAGTTTACTCAGAAATGTGTGGATATTAATCATTTAAAAATCTATTAAAATAATACACTATATTCATAAATTAAAGGAGCATATTCTTATGATCATCTAAAAAGTTGTGATTTCATTCTTGATTAAAATATTTTTAACAATTTAAAGAGAGGAATAAAAAAAATTTCCTTAATCTAATAAAGGACATCTGTCAAATTCGACAGCAAATGAAATAGTAATTATGAGTGTGGAAACATTCTCATAAAATCTGTGAAAATAAGAATATTATGCATACTATGCATGCAGCTCATCATTATGTAATAATTCCTCTACAAGTGAATAAAATATATAAAGAAGCACCAGAAATTAAAGGAAGTATAAAGCCATTTATTTTTTCAGATGACAGAATGGTTCTTAGAAAACTCGAGAGAATATAAATACATACTATTAAAATCGTTGAAAGAGGAACCCTGGGGGGCGCAGCGGTTTAGCGCCTGCCTTTGACCCAGGGCGCGATCCCGGAGTCCCAGGATCAAATCCCACGTCGGGCTCCCGGTGCATGGAGCCTGCTTCTCCCTCTGCCTATGTCTTTGCCTCTCTGTGTGTGACTATCATAAATAAATAAAAATAAAAAAAAATTGTTGAAAGAGTTTAATGGTGTGCCAGAATTTTATAAAGAAAATGAGGGAAAGTGTACTGAAGTACAAAAAAATCCAAATAGAGAGTTGTACTAAATTCACAGATTGGAAGAATGATGACTAAGACACAGTCTTTCAAAGGTAAACTAGAAGTCCAATGTGGTTTTCAAATGCATTGCAACAAAGAGCCAAGTGTAATGGAGACAATTTTGAAGAACAAGAATGTGATAATTTGTTCTCCTTGTGGAAAACTGTAGTAATTATAGTGTCAGTACAGGGATGGAAGACCAATGGTAAAAAATATGGCACCTGGCATATGAATGACATGGCTTTATAAATCAGTGGAGATGTAAATCATCCTGTTCAAGACACAATGCCTGGTCAACTGGCTAGTCATATGTAAAACAAATAAATTTAGATTTTTACCATGCTTATGTCTTATATTTTTTCACAGAGAGGTTAAAAACATAACTGAAAATTTGGAATAAAATAGGATAATCCATATATGAACCTAGAGTATGAAAATATTTAATATTAATAATTTTGACTGCTATAGATAAATTTGATAAAATATACCAGTTAGCAGTTTTTAATGAAAAAAATTCAGGAGGCTAGAAAATATTTCACTATGTGAAGAAGAGACAGGACAATGAGATGTGCTGTCATTTATACACTATTTGATATGATTTAAAACTGGAAATTTTTGGAAGATATTTAATATCAAGAATAGTGCCTGGGTATGTGGGTGGGTCAATTGGATAAGTATCTGTCTTCCACTCAGGTAATGGTCTCAGGGTCCTGGGATTAAGGCCAGCATCCTGCTCTCTACTCAGCAGGGAGCCTGCACCTCCCTCCCCTTCTGTCCCTCCCCCTTGCTCCTCCCTTGCTCCTTCCTTGCTCCTGAGGTGCTCTCTCTCTCACTCTCTAACAAATAAAATATTTAAAAATAAAAGAATAGAAAGAATAGTGTTTATGGTATATTTATTTATACTTGCTTTCTATGAAGTAACATTTCATTTTTATCTATAATTACCATAACATTTACTTTCCTAATTTGACCATAAAATACCACTTGTAACATATTAATAAAATGGGAAAATTATCCCCTTTTCAACATTAATCTTATTGCTATGTATGATAACTTGACCTGGAGAATCATATAATTCATCTCTATCATTTTAAATTATATATGAAGTCTTTGTTAGCCTTTTTTATTACTTTTGATGAATTTTAATGTTAATTTTGATATTATTTTTACTATAAATTTGTTTTATTTATTATTGAAGTATAGTTGATAGACAATGTATACAAAGGTACATTAGTTTCAGATGTACAGCATGATTTGGCAATTCTGTATATTACCCAGTGCTTACCACTATAAGTATATTCACCATTTGTCACCAGAAAATGTTATTATAGTTTTATCGACTAAATTTCCCATTCTGTATATTATATTACCATGACTTACTTATTTTACAACTGGAAATTTGTACCTCTTAATCCCTTTCACATATTATTCCCCTTTCCCCAATTTCTGCTCGTCTCTGGCAACCAAATTTGTTTCCTGTATCTATTAATCTGTTTCTGTTTTGTTTGTTGGTTTGTTTTGTTTTTAAAGTTTGATATTAAGTGAAATCATATTGTATTTTTCTTTGTCTGACTTTTTTCACTTAGCATAACATTCTCTATGTCCATAGATTTATCCATGTTGTCTCAAATGGTGAGATTTTATTCTTTTATGGCTGAGTAATATTCCACTGTGTGTGGAGTAAATATCCGATATTTATGCATATATATGCATCTTCCTTATCCATTCATTTCCTGCAGCACGCTTAGGACAATCTGTTTCTTTCTGTACCTTGACTATCGTAAATACTGCTGCAGTGAGCAAGGGTGTATATATCTCTTTGAATGGGTGTTTTCATTTTCTTCCAGTAAATACCCAGAAATGGAGTTGCTGGGTCATATGGTAATCTATTTCTAGGCTATATTCTTGCTTTTGTTATAAGCTCCCATCTCTTAGATTCTGGGGAGAAAAATAACACACTTCCCATCTTTCTAGTATCTTCTTCCTCTATAGTAATAGCTTTGAGGTTTTTTTTTAATTTCAGCATAATTTTTGTCTCACTAGTTTAAAAGTTATGGCTAACAATTTTTGAGGAGCTCTTATAGTCAACATATAAATTAGACTGGCATGTACTTTTCTAGAACCACTCTTTAGAATGTTTGGGTTTGTTATCACCTGGTCTTACTAGCTTTGTGTCTTGCCTCCACTTCCATGCAAAATCAAGATTCCATTTTTTGTTTAGAAACATGTAGCACCTTGCAATATAAGACTGAAAGAAGGGGATTATATGTTTTTAGTAAAAATATAAAAAAGTAAATGAAAAACTATTGACTTAAAATATTTTTACCTAATTGAATTTTTTCCATAATGAAAATGCGTAATTGATCAATAAAAATAAATGTAAGTTGTGTGTTTTGAAATTATTCTATCTTAAATAACTACTTATTCTTTAGGGTGTCACAGGGAAATTCACAAAAAAGAATTTTAAAAAGTTGGCTTTGTGCTCTGAATTATATCTCTAGCCCATCAGCATGTTTTTGTGAAGTATACAGATAAGGAACTGACAATACATTTCAACAAGCTTAATTTTGAATTGAGGGTTCCAAAGAAAGTACATACTCAACCTATTTGATTATGCTTATTTCTAAGAAAACTCAAATTATATACTTTTTTGAAAAGTAATTAATTTCAAAATAGAAACTTAAAAAGAAGTAATTAAAGTTTAAACAAGTCCTTAAATACCTAAAGCAGACCTCCTAAACACAGCTTTTATTTAAGGAAATATAGATATTATAATTGCCAATTTATTCTGTACCAAAATGATAATTATATCTGATATTGGTGTTGACAGAGTTAAGAATAAGTGACCTGTACTTATTAAGTAATGAGATTTCTACAGCTCAGTTGGTTCTATTTCTGAAAATAGCTATGAGTCTACTCACTTGTCTAATAATATATCAAAAATTATTTTCTCTGATGTGTGAGACTACATAGATATTTCTATAGAAAGCATTCTTTGTACATTTTATACAATGTACAATATCTAATTAACAAATAAAACTTCATAGTTGCACTTGAACAATTCCAAATTAGTTATTATTTTTGTTATCACAGGCTTCCATCTTAGGAACTCATCTAGACAATCTTAATGTTTTGTTTTTCCTTTTTTCCCCCCCTTCATGCTACTGAAAAAACTGTGGATAGATAGTTAACATGGAATGCTCTCTTTACTACTAAGTCTCATTATAGTTTCAGAAAATATTAGATTCTCTCATAAACTTAATTGCATGATTCTCAAAAGTTAAAACATGTATATGTATGGATGTGTGAATTTATCCACAGATACATGTATATGTAGTTTCTGTTTTTTCAAGAATCTATTTACTGCTTATTCTACTGATAAGTAATTCTATATCTATAAACCTTTATATGCTTCTTAGTATCTTAATCCCAATGATACATAGGTAAGGGATATTTCAGTGCTATTTTTTTTAAAGATTTATTTATTTATCAGGGAGAGAGACAGGAATTGAATGGAAGGAATAGAGGAAGAGAATCTCAAGCAGACTCCCTGCTGAGGGCAGAGCTGCACTCTGGGCTCCATTCCACTACCCATGGGTTTATAACATAAGCCGAAACCAGAGGCAGACTCTCAACAAACCAACTCACCCAAGGACCGCTTTCAGTGCTAATTGTAATGTATGGTGATAAATCTGATTTCAGTAGTTCATATAAATATGGGGACTTTCTTTGACTAGCTTGTAATCTTTGTATCTTGCAACAAATACAGCAATGTGAGAAATACAAGTAAATTTCACAGCTTGTATAGATTTATTGGATGCTAATTCATATATTTGTTATCTGTTGATATACAATACTTAAAGAAAAGAAAAAAATAGAGAATGAGAGAGACAGAGAGGAAGAAAAGAAAATGAAAAGAAAGCTTCAGCTTCTTAAAAGCCATATAGTTATGTGATTGTTAATGGTGTATCAAATTTTAATTATTGAATTATGTGTCTATCCATTAGCAGCAATACAATTTTCATCTGAAATAATTAATAAAGAGTATTCCAACATTTTACCATATATCATTGTTATGGAAAAATAAAATAAGCGATAATTTGCCCTATATCTATATATATGAGTGTATGTATGTATATGTACCTATAGTCACTGTGCAATATAGTAATCATTTCAAAGTACAATATCTAAAACTAAGAATCATGGCAGTAGCATTTATTAAGGACATATGAAGGGTTGTTTTTGGTCATCATGACCTGTTTTCTTTGCTGCTAGTAATCAGATAAATGCTGTCACATGGCGAGAAACATTAAACAAATGGTCTGGGGTAAGGTTACATACATTTGTGCAGTAACCTCCTGTCTAAGTGAATAGCTAATTGGACACCTATGTGAAACCCTATTGAAAAGTGGCAGTTCCATTAAGCTCTAAGTCAATAAAAACAACATGAGCCTAATTTGTTTTTATAACCACACAAAAGGAAATTATAGAAACATTTAAAATCTGCAGGAATTCCTCATAGGATATAAATATGCTTACTTGTCTCTCCTTTTTGTTTCTCAAGCTGTAGTCTATGTTTTTCACAGAGGCTTATTAATATTCAGGATTGGTATTTTTGCAAGGTGAGAGTTAAAGCAAAATATTTGGAAAGCTTAATTCCCAATCTAGTGGCTGCTGACCATAGAGACTCTTCTTTTCAGAATTTCAGTCATAAATCTTTCATTCGCTGCATATTGCTAAGGGCATAGGACCCAACAGAAGACACCCAAGGGTGGAGGGAGCTCAACAGTGTCTAATGCTCTGATACACTTTTCCTCCTAACTCTGTCCACTTTATTTCCAAACTAGGAATCTTTGAAAATGGAGATAAATGGAAGGTTACTTAAAATGCTCAAATATAAAAAGGATGCTGCTATTATTTCAATTTGGATATTCTGTGGTAAGCAAAATAATTTATTTTAAAAGAAGGAATATTATGCAATAGTTAACTGCAAGGACTCTTAAGCCAGTCTCCAGGGTTGAAATTTGGCACGAGAGAAACCCTTTTTACATCTGTAAATTGAGGAAATAATATCTGCCTCTTGGGATTGTCTTCAGAATTAAATGAATTCATTTATGTAGGGTGCTTAAAACAGCACCTGGGTATTATAACCATCATTTAATAGTGTGCTATTTATTATTTTCTGAATTAGTTAAATAAGCCCTCCTATTATAACCTGTAGGTTCAATAGTTTGTTAGTTGTATGGGCAATGTTTTGTCTAATATGAATACTTTAGGCTAAGATAGAGAATGTATGAGCATTCTATGAGTCATGTATAAAAAAAAATCTAAAGATGCAGTATAATGCTGTCATGTCTTCTTGTCTTATTGCAACTAAAGCAAATATTGAGTATGTATCTGGAAATTGATTAGAAATTGCAGGGACTTAAAATATCAGACATGATCCTTGCCTTGAAAGAGCTTACAATGAGACTCCTGGGTGGCTCAGTGGTTAACCATTCACTTTCGGCTCAGGGCATAATCATGGAGTCACAGGATCCAGTCCCACATATGGCTCCCTACATGGAGCCTGTTTCTCCCTCTGCCTGTGTCTCTGCCTCTCTCTGTGTGTCTAAATAAGTAAATAAGTAAATAAGTAAGTAAATAAATAAATAAATAAATAAATAAATAAATAAATAAATAAGCAAATCTTTTAAAAAAAAGGAAAAAAGGGCTTATAAAAGGATGGAGGAAAAGGCTACTAAACAAGAGAATGCAAATCAAGTTCAGAAAAGTGAAAATGGTTTACAAGGGGCTAAAGGTATTCTGTGGCAATAGAGAGAGGAGAGATGAATTCTAGTTTAATATTTAGAACAGAGATTTTCCATTCCCTGAGTATTAAGCCCTCTGCTTGTTTGGACCATGATGCATGATCAATGGCTGCTACATTTCATAATGCCTTAAAAATCCAGAGACAGCATAACACTATATATTTGTAAGTTCCATAAGTTAATTCATCTAGTAAGCATTTGTAAATAAATAATATCTGTAGCTTATCTACATAGCACAAAGCAAACTAAAAATGAGCACAGTGCAAATGTACTACACTGTATTAGATGTATAATATGTATTATCATTTGTGTATGTATGATGTATAATATATAGAAGATGAATAGGTGTATAATTTGTATTATTTGATACAAGTCATACAAATAGCACATACACAAACAGGCATACAGAGAAGTTACTCTCCATTTGTTTAAAATCTTGTCTTCTGATGAAGTTTCTGTCATAAATAAAAGCAAGTGAGACCAGTGATAGCAAGTTAAGTAAAATGAAAAAAGGCTAGAATAATAATTGCTAATACTACTACAAAAACATGCATAAATTAAAATGTTTATTGCTGTGGTCTTACTTTAATTAAATCATCAATGGCTCCTACATTCAATAACTGATAGAGAATATGTTGCTTCTTCTCCATGAAAAACAAGAAGAGATTTATTTTTGAGTAAGGAAAGAATTCTCAGTTGTTTTATGTACCTTAGCAGTATTATAATGATTTAAATGTCCTTGTCTTCCTGCTTTTCCACAAGGTAAGAGATACATCAGCAAGTAGGAGTAAATGGGGAAAAAATCTTATACAAAAATAGCTACTTGAAGTGCTAAGGGAGCAATCAAACACCTGCCTGATTGAGTGGGAAGCAAATGGGCCTTTCCCACTAGGGTTACAGAGAAGTGAGTACGAGCAAGAGAGACCTGGAATAAAGTGACTATACAGAAGGTTGGTAGACAAAAAAGGGGAGGGTGGAATTCTGAAGTTCCAAGGGAACTCATGCAAGAAAATACTCCTTTAAGTACCATAAAGGTAGAGAGCTAGTCTTCAGACAGGAAAACCAGCGGATGAATACCAAGGTGTAAGCAGGTGAATCAAGAATTTTGAAGGTCAGAATTAATATGAGTGACACTAATGAAGAGAAGGCACCAATCTCAGTTTTTCTCTCGGGGCAGAATCTATTTTTTCACCTAGGTTTTATACTTTGTGATATTTGCCAATAGGTAAAAGCTTGAAAGTGCGTGTTTGCATGCCAGAGGGAAAAACGAATACCCAGGAAACACAGCATAAGCTTCCAAATTTAATGGCATGGAGCCACATTTTTTCATCTGTTTTAAGTTAGGACGAAAATAAATAAATAAAAAGATAAATGTTGTAAAAAAAAAGTCTTAGGTATAATTTAGCGAGTGGCTCTAGTGCAGATTAATGGAAATTCTGAAATAACAAGTGTGACTGAGAAAGATCTATTTCACTGAAGCCTGAGCAGAAAAATGATGTGCTTTATTACTTTGAACAGTGAATAATAATTGTAATAATTCAAACGAGTTGGATAAAGTTATCAAACCATTGTCTTTTAGCTCAAATCTATTCTTGGGACTATATGATATTGGGGCTGGCACTCTGAACATTGGATTTCTCCTTTCCCTCTTGTCTACCTGCCCATCAGAGATTGGAAGGCAAGGTGAGGGAAGGGGGTGAACTCTGTTCTGTTTGTGTTCAACACTTGTCAGCAAGTACTTCTCCCCCGTCCCTTCCCCCACCACCCCTGGCAGCATTCAGTTCTAGTGTTAGGGCTAGAAAACATGCAGAACTTTTCTCACCAAACATCCTGTGAAATGAGGCAGTTCTCTGTTCTCAGACACCTGGACCTCAACCTTATGGGAACCTGTTTTCATGTTCTGGTTCTTAAAAAAGCCCCAGTTTCTGGGATATTTATTCCCCATAGAGGGTCCACTATCCCTGCAGCCTTACTCTGTGTTATCTCAGGACTCTAAATGAATTTTTGGTCTTCTTACACTCGTTTAACCAGGTCTTTATTAAACCCCCTCTGTTAAATTAACTAGTGGAGTTATTTCTGCTTACATGTGGAGAAAAAATAGATAAATGGCATTTTACAAATCAAAAAGAAAAAAAAACACCCTTAGAGTCAAGAACCCAATATAACAAAAAGTAGAAGCTACAGAGGGCAAAGTTAGTAATGTGCCATATTTTCAAATAATGAAGATTTTACATTTAGAGTATTAGCGAAAACTATTTATTTTTTCATATTCCTTGTTTGTGCTTAATCAGTGGAATGGCATTTCTACATTGAGGAATGCCAAATGTCCAAGCCTGTTAAAGGTTTTCAAGATTCATTTATTTTGGTTATTACATGTCCAAGCTGCAAGCTCATTTCTCAAATAAGAAGACTCAATAGATGTCAGTGTTGAGGGGATTTAAAATTCATCCCCAAATTTATGACTCTCACTTCAAGGATGAAAGATGATTTCTGAAGCCAAAATAACAGAAGAAAAAATACTTGTTTAGGAAAGAATCAGATCAGAGTAAAAGCTCACATTCTTCATAATACTGACCCCCACAGAATAAATAAAATCAGGCATCACTAGGAATTTTCTAATTTGCATTAATTATTCTATTTGAACAATGTGCATAATTTTTATAGTTCTAATTGTAGTTGATTTTCATACTATCCTTCATTGTGCTTAATAAATGTTGTTATTCGCTTTTAAAGTAAATTTTCCCCATTACTAAAATGTTCAGCTGTGTGCCTATTTTATCTAAAGAACAGAAAATTGTTACCACATGACCATATTTGTTTTGTTTTTAATACAGTTTATCTGAGTCATTTAAAGAGTACAGTGATTAGGGAACATAGTCAAGGTCATTCATTCTTAAGACAGTCAAAATATTGGAGTTAGAATTACTGCTTTTATTTGAGGAAGACAAGAATCAACATTATCTATAGCATATTAATAGTCATATGCATACTTAAAATGAATCTAGATCCCTATTTAGTTAGATCCCCACTCATCCATGATTTTGCTTTCTGCAGTTTCAGATACCCATGATCTGGAAGAAGATGATTCTCCTTCTGATGTATGTAGTCAGAAGGTCTACAGCAGCTTAACATCACGATACCTGCACCATTCATCTCATGTCATCCCATCACATAGGAGTTTTATCATCTCACATCACCACAAGAAGAGATACCATAAGATATTGAGAGAGAGAGAGAGAGAGAGAGAGAGAGGGCACATTCACATAATTTTTATTATAGTGTATTGTTATGATTTTCTGTTTTATAGATAGTTGTTAATCTACTGTGCCTAATTTATAAATTAAACATTATCATAGGTACGTATATGTAGGAAAAACATACAAAGATACAGAGTTCAGTACTATCCACAGTTTCAGCCATCCACTGGAGGTTTTGGAATGTATGTCCAGTATATAAGGGAGGAGTACTGTATTTCTTAAGCATACCTTTAAATTATTTTTGTGGGGTGGCCCTTGACAGTTCATCATTTGAAACTAATGTCATCATTTTACCAACGAAACATCTAACACTTCTATGATACTTAGCTCTGTGAACTTGTACCTACTATCCCTCGCAGTTGAAAGTGGAATTAATTTTAATATCCATTATAAAGTTTTTCCTCAGAGCTCATGAGATATAAAGGGCAGATTTTTCTATCAATCCCATCTTTCAATTTTGTACATTTCTACTATGATTATGATTATAGAATCTTCTACAAAGAATAAAATAATATTAAACCTTCCTAATGAAATTTGAAAAATTAACAATGTCATAAAAACCCTCACTGCAGGCACAGTATTTGTTTTTCCCAATTATTCTTACATGCTTTTCACCATAGCCTAATCCTAAAACATATTTTTAGTAAAATGTATTTTTTCTACTATGAACTTAAGTTAAAAAATGCATTTAATAAGACTAATTAAATACATCAAAATGTTAGTGACAACTTTTCTTTCTTGTTGATATTTTTGGCCTTTTCTCTTTCCTGTTTTCCATGTTCTCTATAATAAATATGCATTACTGTTATTATCATGAAAATTCAATTAGTTAAAATGAATCTATCTCATCACTATAATGCTCAACTTGAATAATTGAATAAACTTGAATAATCTTCTGTTCCTTTCTATTTTAAGCTTATTATTATTATTTTTTTCTCCTTAGAAAAGTTATATTCTACTAATCTCTCACTTGGTGGCCTCTGAGATACAGATGATGAGTGAATACAACATGTCAGGATTTTATGAGGGTGATTGCCTGTCCAAAAGAAAAATAGGATAGATAGTGGCAGTGAAGGCTGAGACAGCTCTCAGACCTCAAAGCAAATCCAACCCCAAGAGAAGGAACAGAGAGAAAACGGGTGTAAACATCCTAGAATGCTGAGCACTCTACAAAAGATTTAGAAAAGCCACCAGGAATCCCTTAAACAAGGGAAGACAAGGCAGACAAAGGCTTCATGTTTCTTCCACGTACAGGTACATTTAATATCCCTTCCACACTGAGTCATTGGTGAAGATAGCCTATGGGAGATTTGTATTCTGCAAAAACATTGGTATGGATATAAAAATACAGCAGCTTTGTTCATTTTATATTCTGTAGTGAGTCTGAAGTTGTCATTATCATGGTCACCATATGCCCAACATAGTTCCTTTCTCTAAATCTAGGTCATTTTTAACTCAGATTTGGCTGACCCTTTCTATAGGTCTTTATTATGATTTTTTTTTCCTGCTGGTGTAAATGGCCTACATTCTTTGTTTTATTCAAATAAAAATTTTATTTTTTTGTTTTATTCAATAAAAATTTGGCCTTGTAGGCCAAATTCCAGGTCCTTTGCCTTGTATTTTCACCTGATATAATGGCTAACATTGTTCATCATATAAAATGCAACATAATATTAATTGCAGTTTTGTGCTATAATAATATAATATATATTATAATATAATATATATAATATATTATAATTATATATTATATTATTATTATTATATTATTATTATATTATTATTATATATAATTATATAATATATTATAATATAATATAATAATTAATAATAAATTGGTAATAAAACAATACTTTTATACTGTTTTGGTTATTTCATATATGTTATTTCATTGATTCTATCTTTAAAAAACAAACTTTAAAAAACTCAAAATAAAAAAGGAAACTGAGCTTGATTTCCTTTATTTATGCACGAAGAAAGTTTGAGTTCAGATAGGTTAAGTGGTTTTACAAGGTCAATAGTTACGTAAAATTATAATTATGTATGGTTTATTTTATAGCTCCAGTTAGAGTGCAATTATATTGACCCTTCCTAACTGAAGGAAGTTTTATCTTCCTTATGGAATGAAAAGACAACAAATATTTATAATACGGTGACAGTATCAGAAGATCTTTCCCATCACCACTTCTGTGAACTTTTAGAAAGAAAAATCAACACAGCAAAATCCTGTCATTGTTGATAGTGACCTTTTACCACATACACATTACTTTTCTGGGTCCAAAGTTGATGTTAGGCCCAGAATTATAATTTATTTTTTATGTGTTTCCACTGTATCAGGTAAAATAGTATTATTATGTTCCACTATACAGTAGAGAAAAATCCAAAATGTACTCAAAAGGGCATCTCTGGGTGGCTCAGCGGTTTAGTGCCTGCCTTTGGCCCACCATGTAATCCTAGAGACCCATGATCAGGTCCCGCGTCAGGTTCCCTGTATGGAGCCTGCTTCTCCCTCTGCCTGTGTCTCTGCCTCTCTCTCTCTCTCTCTCTCTCTGTCTCTCATGAATAAATAAATCTTTAAAAAACAAAATAAATAAATAAAATAAAATGTACTCAAAAGTGTTTTGTAAACCAGTAAACTTAGGGAATAAATTGGGGACCACGGTAGTTTACAGTTTTTTCATAATGTTTCATAAGTTGCTTTATGGATAGCCCATTACTGAACATAATTGAATAATTGAATGTAACATTCAATTTCTTCTGATTGAGTAAATTTACAAAAATGTATTTAAATATAAAAAGATGTGGGAAGATTAGGTTTAATACTCTGTTATTAAATTCTACTTGTAAACAACTGTAGTCAGAAACTGTGGCCAATGTAAAAGGTATTTCTTTTTTTTTTTTTTTTTTGCAAATTATATCTTCTTTGACATTTAATAATATTTCCTTTAGTTTATGCACATAAGTCTATATTCCACATAGATATTATTTTAATGTTTTCTAATCTATAAAGTTTCCATTTCAGGAATTATTTTGTTGTATTTATTTAGATTTGTAGACACTATTTCACATTTAATTTAGTCTTAAAAGTAAATAGCACTATGCTAACTACGAGCAACTTTGTATTATTCTGAAAAATAGAATTTCAGCTTCGTAAAATGTATATTCAAATATATTTTATTTTTCATTGTTATTATTCTCCAAAATGGGTAAGTTTAAGCTTTCACGTGCTTGTTCCTGTCATAGACAACTGGCAACTTGATTACATTATACAATTCTAGAATCACAATTTCCCTCTCAATATTCTTTAAATAATTTTTCATTTTTGGCTTTAAGATAAAAGTTTTTTTAAAGATTTTATTCATTCATTCATTCATTCATTCATTCATGAGAGACACAGAGAGTGAAGCAGAGACACAGGCAGAGGGAGAAGCAGGCTCCATGCCAGAAGCTGATGTGGGATCTGATCCCAGGACCCCAGGATCATGACCTGAGCCAAAGGCAGATGCTCAACCGCTGAGCCACCCAGGGGTCCCCGGCTTTAAGATAAAAGGTTTAAAGACAGTCTGCTTTTGTAACTTTATTCCTTTCTTCTATGATTGTAATTTCTTAATATGTAACAGCAAGAATTTTTGCTTTAAGTCAATAAAATGGATCTCTTTCATCAGTTGTGTCCAAATTGTGGTACTTCACAAAGATACAGACCTTTCTTAACTGAAGGAAGTTTTGTTTTCCTTATGGAATAAAAAAAACAATATCTATCATATTATTAGAGTATCTAAAAATCAGCATCGAAAATCTAAAAAAAAAATTGAGATGTCTTCTGTAAAGTTTAGAATATTACAGTTCATGATTCTATTCTCTTTTGGTCTATATAGTTTTATTATCCTTCTCAGTAATAGAAAATAAGTACAATTCTCTCTTGATACCTATTATTTTTGCTTTCATTGTTTTTATCCTAATATTTTTATCCTCTGCACTTTGAATGACATTAGGTTTGATTTCCTAATAATCTAAAATACCACTCTGCCAATTCTAACTTGTCTATGAGGCTGACTTTAATTATATCTCACATTTCAGTGTTGTGTCATGCTTACTTTTCTCACCTATCTTGCTTTTCATGGTAGACTGATATTTCTTTACAGTTTTTTTTAAACTCATAATGGGATAGTATTAGCTATATGTAAGATTAACTAAATATATTGTTTCTTTTTCCCACATTTACGCATTCTTTTTTTTTTAAGATTTTATTTATGTATTCATGAGAGACACACACAGAGAGAGAGAGAGAGAGGCAGAGACTCAGGCAGAGGGAGAAGCAGGCTCCATTCAGGGAGCCTGATGCGGGACTTGGGACTCTAGGATCATGCCCTGGGCCAAAGGCAGGCGCTAAACTGCTGAGCCACTCAGGGATCCCCTTCTCCCATTTACTCATTCTAGAAAAAGAAAAAAAAGTTTGAACTTCAAATTTTTCAAATAAACACTAACATCAATTCTACTTACTTGTCTTTGTTGTTACTTCTCCTTTCTGTATCAATAAAAAAATACAGAAAATTAATGGGAGTGGGCCACAGCCCATTTTAGATCTAATAGCAACATCTATTCATCTGTATTCTGTTTTGATTTTTCTTTATTTTCCTTATTCTTATTTTTTAAAAGATTTATTTATCTATTCATGAGAGACACAGACTGAGAGAGAGAGAGAGAGAGAGAGGCAGAGACACAGGCAGAGAGAGAAGTAGGCTCCATTCAGGGAGCCCGTTGCGGGACTCGATCCCGGGTCTCCAGGATCATGCCCTGAGCCGAAGGCAGGTGCCCAACCAATGAGCTACCCAGGCATCCTTGTTTTTGTTTTTGTTGTTGTCGTTGTTGTTGTTGTTGTTAGTTTGTTTTTTTAGCTTCATTTCTAGTGGTGTGGAAACTTGAATTACCTCAAACATGTCAGTATCTCCCAATCTGTTTCTTTATGTCCAATTATTTCTGAAGGCTTTCTTCTTTGAATGGAGGGAGAAAGAATGAACAGATACTTATCTCTCACCACATGTCTGTATGCAGGTAGAAAGCATGGATGAATGCCCAGGGTTTGGTTCTTAAAGACTAAAAGTCTTTGAACCAAAGTAACAAACAAGGTGGAATGGATTGAATGCCTTTTGTTTTCTTTCTGGATGATAGGTCTCTTTTGTTTCACATGAAAATCCACGAGTGGATCACAGCTTGTATCACAAAATTTAAGCTCATGGAATTTAAAGCAACCAGGACGATCCTCTTCCATTCTGTTGCTGGGCTGTGGCAGTCTTTGTTTGGGGTAGAGATGTGAGAGCCCAGCTCTTGTTTTGTCTTTATAGGCATTTTGGTTAGAATTTAAGAGAAGTTGCACCAGGCTGTCCAACAGATATAATTTAAACTGCTCTGAATATTGCTTTCTAAATCTGAAACATAATAAAAGTAGAAATTTCATTTTCAATATTAAGCTTAACAAATTTAAATGTTAATACAAAACATTTAGACTGTTCACAAATCACAAGAGTGTAATATAGTGAATTCATTGTATTATTTGATCTAGATATCTGTTTTACTTAGATCAGCTTTTCAGAGGTAATGAATAAGCTTATCATTGTTGTCTCATCTTCCCCATAATCTTTTATGGGACTCAGTAAGAGGCTTGACAGAAATATGCTACGGTTGAAGGAGTAAATTGACTTTTTTGTTGTAATAGTGTTATTAATTAATTCTACACGAAATTCTCTTTTGCTTTACTTATAGAATATTTAAATAATAGTACATAGCGTGTCCTATTAATATGTTTTCCTTTTGTTCAACAAACTATATAGATAATAATATAATTTATTTAAGATCCATTTTTAAATGTTGTGCTTAGAATTGCCAAAAGCAAATGAAATTGACTTTTTGCCTATCTTGCCTACCAGAAATCCACCATCCTCTAACCTTTTTTTTTTTTTTTTTAAAGCATTGCTAATTACAAGTCACGGCTCTAGGTTTTACAAATCCTTTAAGATGTATAAATGATTAAATGATTTAACAACAAGTTTTCAGGCTTTTGAAAAATAAAAAACAAACCAAGCATAGAAACACAAAACAGAATGAAATACAGTTCTTAGGAAATAAAGAGCCACAACAACAATTGATTTATATCTAACCAGCCAATTTTTTACTTCACTCCTACTATTTTACAAATAATTAAGATTTTAAATGCATCATAGTGTTACTTGACCACACAAAGAAGAGACAAATGCATTAAAGAACACCTGACAATTATTAAATAGAATATTTAATAAAGCCCTGAACCTAGAGAATATGACATTATTAAAATATTTAATCTAAGTTTTCAGATGAAATGATTATGGCAGAACATTATGCATGCACAAAATGCAAAATAGTTACTTTCCTTCAAACACCTGTTTAACGGAAATGGCACTTTTACAAAATGAATAGGACTGAAACAAGGATAGTCTTCATTTTTGTTCCTCTGTTCTTTTAAGAATCTGTGGCAGCTAGGCTGAGGAGAGAGGGCTTCGCAAGGAAATCACTGAAGAATGGAGGTGACTTATGTTTCCTGTTGCTATTTGCATTTTCCAATTAACCTCTTTTCGACTCAGATCTTGCTGTCAGGATGATTGTGTACCATTCATTGTCATCAACTCACCCACTACCACTTAACCAGTACTTTTGTTTGTGATTTTTTTAGGATCTCTTTCTTACTCAAAAAAATTTTTATAGAAAAATCCACGAATGCTTTTCATGTGTTCCATTAAATAACCTTCTTATAAAATGTAACTGATTTAACTATTCATGTCCACCTACATAAAATTTAAATATTTTAGGTATTTCTTATAAAATATAAGAAATACAGCAAATAAAAGCTTATATTCATAATTGGTAATACTCCTTAAGAATACCTTAAAAACCTTCATATTTTTGCCTTTCATATTCTCATTTTTCTGAATATATCAAAAAGCAATTGAAATATTTAAAATTATCATGAGATTTGCATACACATCAGTAGACCTAAAAGATTGAGGAACAGATTATTAAGCCTGCTGTTATAATTTAAATATTTTTTGTGCAGAGCTAATGTGCCAGTTTCCATTCTCCACTTGTTTGATGCAGATACTATTACTATTTCTTAAAAAGGTAGACATTTCAAGTCTATGTGTAGTAGGCTGAATAATGGCTCCCCAAAAGATATCCAAGCGTTGATCCCTGGAACCTGTGTACCTTATACAACATAAAAAGAGTATTGCAGATACATACAATTAAGTTAAGGATCTTGAGTTAGGAAACTGATTAACAACATCTCTTCCTCTTCTGTCTCCCTCTAACTCTTTCAGGATACATGTGATTATATGTAGGATTCACCTAGGTATCCAGGGTAACCCAGGATATTCAGGATAAAAAATATATGTAGGCAAGTCCAAAATCTGCAATGTACAGTGGCAGGCTAGAGATCCAGGGAAGTTTCGATGTTGTAGCTAGAGTCCGAAGGCAGTCTGCTGTCAGAATTCTCACTTTCTTGGGAGAAGTCAGTCTTTCTCTTAAGGCTTTCATCTAAGTGATTGGATGAAGGCCACCCATGTGATGGTAGGTCATCTGCTTTCCTCATTAACTGATGTAAATGTTAAAAATGCCTTTGAAGCAACTTAACCTCATCCTAAAAATACCTTCAAAGTGACTTACAGATGTATTTGACCAAATGTCTGGCTATCACAGTGTACCAGAGATAATGGTATAGCCAACTTGAGACATAAAATTTACCATCACAGAAGGCAGCTTAACCGACAAGGGAGAGAATGAATACCACAAACAAAGGAATGATGGTAGATACCAGAAGATTTAAGAAACTGGTTCTCCCCTAGAGCATCTGGTGGAAGAGCATCTTTATCCTTCACTTGATTTCAGCTCAGTGATACTGCTTTGCACTTATGTCAGTCATATCTCTGAAAGTAATTATTTCCAGGTAGGTTGAATTAGGGCTTAGTGCAGAAAAATCAAATATGTGACCAATGAGTGATCTAGTGGTCATTCATACAATATAAAGGAATTTTTAAAAGAATCTCACTTTTCTTGAAGAAAATATATAATTATATTAGGTGAAAAAAACTATCTTCAGAGATTACATTTTAAATGATTTCTCAGTGAAGTAAATTAAATTTTCAAAACTATGATTTAAAACACAAAAAATTCATTTTGACTGTGTAATTCACAGCAATGTAAACACAATGAGAACAGGCACTTGCTCTGTTTGTTTCACTAATGTGTCTCCACCAACAGCCAACAGAGTTTGTCACATAGAAGGAGATTTGTAAGTACTTGCTAAAGAAATAAATCGGATTCACAAATTTTCATTTTCATATATTTATGCTGTTTTAAATTCCTTAAAAATAAAATGATCTCCTTATATTCTTAGCAAGAAAATTCCCTTAGTTTTTCTTTTAGAATTTACAACAAAAGTATTTATATATTTATATACATATAAGACATATTGTGATTTTATATTTATGATAATTTTTGAAATGCCAACTTATGTAATATTACTACCAAATAAATTTTAGTCCTTAAATGCTAATGTAAATTTCCTTTGAAATGAGCTAGACCATTTAAGTTTGGACGATAGCCATGATTTGAATTAGTGTTTTTATATATATGTTAACTTGCCACTTTTAAATATTCATACTTCATAGCTAACTGTAAATAAAGAAGGCTGGCATTTTTTTATTCTTAGCCTTAAAATTTCTTAATACAAGTTAATTATATCAAGGAAAATATTCAATTATTGGGGTCCAAATTAAAATAATTTCTTTAAAATTAAGATTGTATGAAGGGAAAAGTATTGATGTATAAAATATTTTTGCTAAATTATTACATAGAAAATTAATGGAAACCACTTAAATTAAAAATATATTTCTACTTTGATAAATTTGTTTCTCTATCACTAATATTTTCTTCACTAATATGAATTTTAATTTGCATGATTTATCACACTTTAACATTTATTTGCATGATTAATGAATGTTCTGCTATTATACTTACCCAGATTTCTGAAAAGTGTGTTGAATTTATTATGTTTTACGAGCATAGGAAGGATAAGAAAGGCAGTGTATTAGTTTCCTGTGGCTACTGTAGCAAATGCTGATAGATTAAATGAATTAATTATTAGTAATATATAATTTTACCAAATTGAGTTTACTATTTTAGAGTAATAGGAAATCTGAATCCATATGTTTTAAAGAACAAGTCATTTGTTAAGAAGTTAACTATATTTCTGAATACTAAGAAAGAATAATTCAAAATTCGGAAAAGAACTAAAATATCATCAAGCACAAAGAACTTAAAGATAAATTTTACTAAATATGTGCAAGTTCTGTACAGTTAAACTATAAAATACTCCTGAGAGAAAATAAAGGTGAGCTAAATAATGGAGAAATATACTGTGTTCATGGTTAGAAATTTTTTTAAATATTTTATTTATTCATGAGAGACACAGAGAGAGAGAGAGAGGCAGAGACATAGGCAGAGGGAGAAGCAGGCTCCATGCAGGTAACCCAGTGTAGGACTTGATCCCGGGACTCCAGGATTACACCCTGAGCCAAAGGCAGGTACTCAACCACTGAGCCACCCAGGCATCCGAGTTAGTATATTTAACATGGTTGTTAATTTTGCATAAATTCACCTATAGATTCAATCAGAATTGTGGTAGGATATTTTGTGTACCTCGCCAAATGCTTTATAAATTTATATGGAACTTCAATAGACTTAGACAAAAATTTTAAAAAATCATTAAGTTGGAGAAATCAGATGATTTGATTTCAAGATTTACAGGAGAGCTCCATTAATTAAGATAGCATGGTAAAAAAGAAAAAAGAAAAAATAGATGGCATGGTATTGGCATGGGATAAAGGTATACCTCAGTTATAAAGGTATAAAGGTTTACCTCAGTTAAAGAAAGCTGAAAGTCTCTGAACAGACCCAAATAAATGTAGTCAATTGATTTTCAGCAAGGATACCAAGCTAATTCAATAGGAAAAAGATAATCCTTTCAACAAATGATGCTGGGGCAATGGGCTTATCATATGCCAAAATATGAACTGCACACCTGACCTCATACGATACTCAAAAGTCAACTCTAAATATATCACAGAACTAAATGTAACAAAAAGATATAATTTAAAATATATGTTTATATTAACACAAAGACTGGGAGTTTTAAGTTCCTAGAATTTTTATTTAAAATTATTAAAAAATGGAAACAATCCAAGTGTTTATTAACAGTGAATGAATGAAAATTTGGAGTATAAAATTGAATACCATTCCAGAAAAAAAAATTGATACCTGCAACAATATGGGTGGATCTCATAAATGTTATGTTATATGACTGAAGTCCTACACTAAAGTTTCTCCCTTTTCCCTCTATTTCTCTGCCTCCTTCTGTGTGCTTGTCATGAGGAAGGAAGGAAGGAAGGAAGGAAGGAAGGAAGGAAGGAAGGAAGGAAGGAAGGAAGGAAGAAGGAAATAAATAAAATCTTAAAAATAATTTTAATACTTATATTAGACAGAAATAAATCAAAGCTATATCCCAAATACTACTAAAAGCAGTAAATCAATGCATAAATAACAGCTTATTGAAAGTAAAGAGAAAACATTTACCTTTTCATATGCTGAGATGCAAGTCTATATAAACTAAAATTATTTAACTAATAAACAGTAAATAGTCTTATTTAAATATATTAAATATAAAAACATTATGACATTTTAAATACCCCAACAACTGAAATCTGGGAAATTTAAGATTAAATTAAGAAATAATACATTTGAGGGGTGCCTAGGTAGCTCAGTTGGTTAAGCATCTGCCTTCAGCTCAGATCATGATCTTGGGGTCCTGGGATCAAGCCCCACATCTAGCTCACTGCTTGGTAGGCAGTCTGCTTCTCTGTCTCCCTCTTCTCACCCCTCCTCCCTGCCCCTCGTGTTTGCTCTCTCTCTCACTCTGTCTCTCTCTTTTAAATAAATAAATAAAATCTTTTTTTTTTTTTTTTTAAAGAAAGAAATAGTACATTTGATTAACTCCTGGAAAGACTGAAGAGCGTGTGTGTGTGTGTGTGTGTGTGTGTGTGTGTAAAACTATGTACCAGAACCATAACAGGGGCTACTTCTAACTGGTGGAAATACAGGTGATTAAAAGTCTTTCCCTAAGTGATTCTTCGGAATTTTGTTTTTTAATGACCCTGTTTGTATCATCATCAAAACATTTAGGTTGTTTCTATTTTGAAAAAAAAAAAATAGAAAAAGATGATTCTCCAGAAGTGCTCAGCCCATTGTCTGGTACCACCTCCATGAACTCAGCCAGATGAGCATTTGTGTTCCTTGAGAATAAATGATGTCTTTTCCTACCTTGTTTACCACTGGAATGCCGGTACATGAAACCATGGCTGACACTTTTTAAGTGCTCAATAACTATTTGTGGGATGAATGAGGTGTAATTACAGTTCCTATTAAGAGAAAAAAATAATGTGTCTTTTGACAGCGATTATAGGTTTCTTGAGCAGTGGGAGGAAGGAGGCTTAAGTCTTCTCTAATGAATGGTCTGACTGCCCTTGATACCCTGTATTGGAATGGCTCCTTTTGGAAGGTTTCTTGCCATGTGGGTGGCTAGATCATCACTCTCCCAGGGCCCAAAGCAAGCTTGCCAATTGTTTCTTGGCAATTTTCCTTCTCTTCCCTTACCTCTCTTGTGTTTTTCTGGCTTTTGGTCCCCTTAAGGTTGTTTATTGAGTTAAAATCTCAATACAATAGATTTCTCTTGGATACTCTTGGAGCAGTTCTATGATTTTTGGCAAACATATAAAGTCTTATAGCCCTCACCAAAATAAAGATATAGCATATTTTCATCACCACAGATGAAAGTTTCCTCCTATTTTTTAATCAATCCACTTCCCACATCCTCAGGTCCTGGCAACCACTGATTGATTTCTGCCTCTAGAGATTTGCCTTTGTCAGATATTTTATGAATAGAGTAATAAAATGTTAATAGCTTTAATGTGTGGCTTGTTTTCATTTAACATAATGCTTTTGAGATTCATCCATGTTGTTGCACATATCAGTTGTGCACACTTTTCGTTGTTGAGTAGTATTCTAATATATAGATATACTGCCATAGCTTATCCATGCATCTGCTGATGGTCATCTATGGTGTTTCCAGTTTGAGGATGTTATGAATACAGCCGATAGAAACATTCAAAAAAAAAAAAAGTGGTCATATATATGGGAGTGGAAATGCTTTCTAAATACTGTACATGTGTTTTACTTTATACTACTGCCAGATGTTTTCCAAAACTAGGATAATATTCACTTCTGGGGAACACTGAGGCTGAAGATCTCCATGTCGTACATAAGATACTTCTGGACTGAAATATTCTATTTATTGACGAGTGAGGCTGTCACATAGACATGTTCTTTATATGCACAGTACATTTGTGATGTTTTTATTTTTCATACGTATTATATTTCTTAATTTAAAAAAGTAAAAAAAAAAAAAGGTGAGGGTACTACCTAAATCAGGAATGTATGTCCTCAATGAAGGACATCTATGCATTTAGATACTGAAAGAAAAATTTTGAGGTTATCTTGTTTCCTATCTTGAAGGATTATACTTTTTACAGCTAAGGTTTAATGAATTAGTTAAATCTAATACCCTATTCAAAAGGCAAACATAATCTATTGGATGTTTAAAACTATTCCACTCAGCTTTAAATAATAAAAGGATGATAAATAGCAGATTAAATAATGTAACTTATTCGGGTATCTATTTCGAGTGATTATAAAGCATGCCAAATATACTAAATATTACCTTGTGATAAAATTTTGGCCATTGCAAAGAGAATTGAATGACTGATTATTGACTAGTTAGATCTTTTTTTTTTTTTTTTCCCTTTGGATCATTAACTTGTTCCCTATGTGACTTTTACATCTTTTCAATGCACCACGAGTATATGTTATCCAACAGATGTTTGGACCTTTTAAAAAGTCCCAGAGCTGCAATAATATTTTCTGGTTACAAATCCTCAAAACTTATGCCAAGAATTTTTAATCCTTCTCCTCACTTTATCAAGTGATGACTTTAGCAGAATTACATTTAAGCTATATAGACTTTTTAGATCTCTTTTCTACATTGTTTTCTTTTTTCTTTTTTTTGTTTCAAGTTTTTACTTAAATTTAAGTTACTTAACATACAGTATAATATTAGTTTCAGGGTAGAATTAGTGATTCATCACTTACATATAACACCTAGTGCTAATCATATGTGCCCTTAATACCCATCACCCACTTAACCCATCCCCTTCCCCATCCACCTCTCCTCCAGCAGGCCTTGGTTTTTTTCTCTGTAGTTAAGAGTCTATTTCTTGGCTTGCCTCTCTCTTTTTTTCCCTTATGTCTGTCTGTTTTATTTCTTAACTTCCACGTATGAGTGAAATAATATAGTATTTGTCTTTCTCTGACTGACTTATTTCATGTAGCATAATACACTCTAGCTCCATACGTGTCATTGCAAATGGTAAGATTTCATTCTCTTTTGCGGCATATATATATGGTATATCACATATATATCACAACTTCCTTTCCATTCATCAGTGGATGGGCATTTGGACTCTTTCCATAATTTAGCTATTGTAGTTAATGGTGTTACAGGCATCAGCATGCATGTGTCCCTTTGAATTAGTATTTTTGCATTCTTTGGTTAAGCGCCTACTAGTCCAATTGCTGGATCATAGGGTAGTTTCATCTTTAACCTTTTGAGGAAACTCCATAGTGTTTTCTAGAGTGGCTGTACCAGTTTGCTTCCCACCAACAGTCTAAGAAGATTCCCTTTTCCTCTACATACTCGCCAACATCTGTTGTTTCCTGTGTTGTTATTTTTAACCATTCTGACAGGTGTGAGATGGTATCTCTTTGTAGTTTTGATTGATGACCAATGATGTTGAACATCTTTTCATGTGTGTCTGTTGGGCATGTGTATGTTTTTTTTGGAAAAATATCTATTCATGTCTTCTGTCCATTTCTTAACTGGATTATTTGTTTTTTGGGTGTTGAGTTTGATAAGTTCTTTATAGATTTTAGATCCTAACCCTTTATCATTATGTCATTTACAAATCCCTTTCCCATTCCAAAGGTTGCCTTTTAGTTTTGTTGATTGTTTCCTTCTATGTGGAGAAGCTTTTTATCTTGATGAAGTCCCAGGAGTACATTGTTGCTTTTGTTTCCCTTGCCCCCAAAGACATATCTAGTAAGAAGTTGCTATCATCTTTTCTATATTGTTTTAATCAGTCCTATCCTTTTACATTTTAATTAGTTTGCTGTAAATTTTCATTAAATCCTATAACATATTTACTGAGCACCAGGTCAGTGCTTAGTTTTGTGTTAGCCACTACAGAAACATAAAAGTGAGCTTTAAAAAAATTGTCAGAAAGAGCTAATGTTGTATCCTAGCAATGTTTAAGTCTGCTTGAATTTAGACAAGTATTTTTTATATCCCTTTGACTAAGCCTCATCAAATATAAATGTTGCTAAAACCTCATCAGTTATGGGTCTACATATTCAGTCGATAGATAAAAAAGACTCAATCACACCAAGATGAAAACAAAAGCAAATAAAGTTAATTATCTTGAAGGAAAATGCCAAAAGATATTATTAACTGAAGCTAATTCATATCAAAGAGGTGATTTTTTTTTTTGGAGGGTGCTAAAGAGCTCTAATTTCATTTAGAGTCCAACTTATTAGAGACTTATGATGAAGTATTTGAAATACTAACCCAAACAACAAACTAATGAATGCCTGATAAAAATAAATGCAATTGCTTTATCATGTAAATCCCTCTGTGCTCTGACATGAACCTCCTCTCTGATGTAACATGATTTGTTCATTCCTTTTACACATTGCTTTAACTGAATTGATTTAATGTTAACTTTGTAACAACTTAATGAAGGGACCATTTGCCAAACATCAGGTTTAGGTAAAATGATAAGGGCATTTAAATTTATTGTTTTTAAAATATTAAATTGTTTACTGTTTGTTCAATATTTTAAGATTATAAAAGTATTGCTATTCTCACTAAACAATGCAGTCACCTTCCTCAAAGCATCCTTAGCTCCCTAATGCCCGTAGATCATATCAACAGAGCTTAGCATAATGGTTAAGTCTCTACAATATTTGATTATTCATCGTATGTGTCACTTATGCTTCTACTGACATAGGCAATTATGACTTTCTCTACTTTTATCAATTCTTATCTTAAATCGATATTAAAAACACTCATCAAATGTTACTTCTACTAAAATTCTGTTCCTGGGTTTCTCTTATGTTTTAATCTTTTTTGTTTTTAAAATTTAGTTGTCACATTTTCCTTTTTTTTTAAATTTTTAGATTGTAATGTATTCTTATTCTTTGGAATAATTCTAAGAAAAATAAACAGTTTAAATTATTTGGGTTCTAAACATACCTTAATTTTAACATATATATTTATGAGAAAGAAAGAAATGTTAATGGCAAACATAATAAGGTAGCGTATAATTCACATCCTTTAGGATGAAATTCTAACTTCGTAATAGAAATGCTGTAGCACCTATAAGGAAATGTTAATCTCATTTTAAAAATATGAATATTTCTACTTGAGAAACTTCTTCTTACTCTATTTCAGAGAAATAATGTCTTTTTAGCCCCCCCACCTTGAGTCAATTCTTAATATTTAACTGTCAAGAAAAGAATTAAATAGGAGACTAATTTTCAATATTGAAAGGAGATGAAATCTGTTTTTCTTGTTTTTTTTTTTTTTTTTTTGGTTTATGGTATCTAAGACATAGCTTTCCACACATTATAATTATGTAATGTCATATCCTTCTTTTGGCCCCTCATTATTCTTTTTAAAAGAATATCCTGATTAAAAAAGAACACACTGATCTGATAGAAGGCTAAAAGAGTAAAGTCAATTACATCCATGCCACAGAAAAAGAACTTTTATTGTACATATGATGTTAGAAATATAAATATTCTGAGTCTGCACTACCAACTTGAATTATAAAATAGAATAGCAATAGATTCATAGCAAATAATTTTAGAATAAACTGCTTCCTAAAACAATGTGATAAATAGTTTATTTGGAAAAATAAATATGTTCCTGGAAACTGAGTTAAGCAAGCATTTATTTTAGAGTTATTTTAGAGTGAAAAACAACTGCCCGGGAATGGCCATCCTCCTTGTGTGTAATGTATACACAACATTTATATTTTCAACGATTTCATTAACAGATTTAACACATTGTTTCTATTTAAGGCTTTAGTCACTGTATTTAGTACACTGCCTTTCACACTTCAGCTACAGTATGCAAAATTTTATTCACTCTAACAGAAACAATCAAATCACTTTTCTGTGGGTTGTAAAACTCCAGGTTTCTGGAGTTAAAAAAGGGTGCTAACATTATAAATGTCCCTTTCTCAGCTTGAGTTATTAATTGGAAAATCTCTGATTTTTCTAGAAACCTTTTTGACTCTTCATGTGAAATAAAATCATGTATCTATATAGAATGTCAGAAAAGGGTGGAGCAGAGCCTCACTGAAAGAAGCCAGATTGTGGGGGTGGGGAGTGGTGGGGAGGGAGAAGGGGAAGGTTACACTGCCTCTTTAATCCACATCCTCTTGGCTCTCTCAGACTCTTTTGTGGTAGGTGGGGTTTTGGTGGAGGGGTAGCACCCTCCAGTTTGCTTCCATATCTCTAAGCTTCATTATTCTGTTGAATATCACTGAATACTGTGAAAAAGGAAATGATTCTGAACCTGATGGTTTCTTTACAATGTACAGCCTCTAACATTCTACTGAATTTCTAAATAAGAATAAAGAAATGTATGTGCTTGTCCTACTAAAGTCAATCTCTCCAGTGTGAAGAACCTCATTACCCTAGCAAAGGCTTATCTTATCTATGGTATCCATTGGTACTTATCTATGGTATCCATTGAAGATTCCTTTCTGGGCACATATCTTACAAATACTGATCTGAATATTTGTCCTGTTTTTGGATTCACAGTGAGGGTGCTGAAATAGAGAGTGTGGTAGAGAAAAAAAATAAATGAGTTGTTTGTCCTTTATTTGACTGTATTACCATTTCTTCTGAGGCTGATGTCTATTTTTTTAATAACAGTTTTACCAACATAATTCATACAGCATGTTATTTATCTAAAGTGTACAATTTAATCTTTTTTTACATATTTTCAGGTATGTGCAACCTTTAGCAAAGTCAATTTCAGAACATTTTCAGCACCTCACAGGGAAACTCAGACCCTTTTCCTGTCATTTCTAACCTCTATTTCCCAGGCCTAGATAATATCAAACTATTTTTTAGTCTCTAGATTTGTCTCTCATGGACTTTCTATACAAATATGATAGTTTAACATGTGACTTTTTGTAACAACCTTTTTTACTTAACTAGTGTTTTCAAGATCCATTCATGTTGTAGCATGTATTATTATTTTATCCCCATTCCTTTTTATGGCAATCACATTCCATTGAATGGCTGTTGTTTATCCATTCATGGATTCATGGACCTTTGGGTTACTTCACTCTTTTGTCTATTATGAACAATGCTTCTGTAAAACTTCGTGTACAAGTTTTTGTGTGGACATATGCTTTTTTTTTAGATATATGCCCGTGTCATATGGTAACTTTATGTTTAATCATTTGAGGAACTGCCAGAATGTTTTCCTGAGTGGCTACACCATTTTATATTCTTTCCATCAATGCATTGAAGGTTCTGATTTCTTCACATTCTCACCAACACCTGTTATTATCTAACATTATGATTATAGCCATTCTGTGGGTATAAAGAAGTATTTCATTGTACTTCTGATTTGCATCTTCATGAAAACTAATAATGCTGAATATTTTTTTCATTTGCTTGTTTGGAATTTGTATATCTTCTTTGAAGGAACGTCTATTCTTTGTCTTTTTATTTTTGAGTTGGAACTATGCATTACATATTCTAGATCCTAGCCCTTTATTGGACATATGATTTGCAAATGTTTTCTCCCATTTTTTTAAAAATTTTTATTTATTTATGATAGTCACACACAGAGAGGCAGAGACATAGGCAGAGGGAGAAGCAGGCTCCATGCACCGGGAGCTCGACGTGGGATTCGATCCCAGGTCTCCAGGATCACGCCCCGGGCCAAAGGCAGGCGCTAAACTGCTGCACCACCCAGGGATCCCATGTTTTCTCCCATTTTATGGGTCTTTTTCTTTCTTGGAGATATATTTTGAAGCATAGAGTTTTTAAATTTTTGATAAAATCCAGTTTGTTTTGTTATTTATTTTGCCATTCATGCTTCTCTGAGTGACATTAGGAGCTGAGTGCTTGGTGGACAGGGTGAGGCAGCAGTTTTAGGTCTCTTAGGCTTACTTTCTTGCTGTGGAAATCCCACCCCATAAATCAGAGCAAGGATGATTGAGGACCCAGGATTTTTAGCAGTGTTGCCCCCAAGATAGAGCTTTCATTTCATGAGTGAGGATGGGATGGAAGAAACAAGCACCTATCTCTTACTCCATTCATTTAGAACTTCGCCTCACCAAAAGCTATCTAGGAATTGTGAGAAATGCTAATGTCCTCCTTTCCTGGGAAGATAGGACTCTGATTGGGAACTGCACAGAGATGGAACCCTGTGTTTTTAATTGAAACAATGTGGAGTAGAGTTTCTATCTCTAACTGGAAAATGGAGGGTATGAGTCTTTGTTCTATTATCAAAGACTCTCTCAGTTCTCACCTAGTTTATATAGATGTATTTGAACAAACATTTATTTATTTGCTGTACACGTTTAGGTCTGTTTCCAGATAATTTAAATAATTGTTATTATTACAATTTTCACCAGTATCACTGAAGTTTGGAATCTGTGGAGCTCCTCGTGTTGTCATGTCAGGAGTGGCCCTCCCATGTCTATGTTTGAGGTTTTTCTCCATATGGTTTAACTTCTCAAACGGATAACAATAACTCTGTGTGTACTCAGTGTTATTCCAGATAGTTTGGCAGGGCCATCTGATAAAGTTTAATTTTCCTATTTCCTTATTTAACCCACATTAAAAGGAGGAAAGTGTTTATATTAAAGATATTATGGAAATAACATATGATTCAGACAGATTTGAAGCATAAAACCTGATACTTTGAAAAAGAACCATCTAGTAATGGCCTTCTGGATCCACACCTCCAAACTCAGCATAAATTTGCATTTTCTTGCAGGATCCATAGTAAGTATTTGGCAAGTAGCCTATCTGCCCACAGGAAAAGATTAATTTTGGTACTGAATTTGGCAAACAATACATTAAAAAATAAAATTATTTGTGGCCTATGATGATATCCAACCAAAAATCCCTAAGATTTTCTTGTATAATATTATATATTAATTGGTGTTATATACATAGCCTAGTGTGTAATGAAAGTAAAAGATGCAGTTCCTTCCTTAAGGCTTCTATAATTTAATTGAGAACATGAACAAAGTAATATATTATTTTACAACTTGAATTCAAGTGTGAAAGATATTAGTGTATTGTAAACACACACAGTTTAACAAAGCAACAAAGAAGAACGTTTAATGATTCAGTTTTAGTAATGAAAATTCCATTAGTTCTAAAGCCTACCCTTTGCCCTCCATTTCTATCAAAATGTCCTTCTCGATCGCTCTTAATCTTTCTATATTCTTTCTTCTTTTCCCTCAAGATTTGACTATGCAACTTTTTATGCTCACATAGTTTTAACTGCATTCTCAAGGCTAATTATTCCCAAAAGAACATCTCTAATCTTGTCCTTTCTATCTCCCTTCATTCCACCAATCTAATTACATAGTGTTGTGTTCCAGAAAAATACTGACAGATCATTTTCCCAGTCGAGTTCCCCAACTATTAAAATGAATCTTACCCCTCACTTTCATTTCCTCAAACGATTGACTCTAGTGCTGAATTTAGCACAGCCTCTAAAATGAAAGTGTGCTAATGATTCTAGGGAACTATAAAACATGAAAATTACAAATATTTCAATACACTGCCAAGAGAACATAATACAGTACTCAGTGTATAGCCACTTGACAAATAGTTTCAGACTTTTAGAGTTTCTTATGAAGCTAAGATTAGTAGTTTGAAGAGCTATAATAGAATATCATGTACCTTCCTAATTTATTTTCAAGATACACAAATCATCAAGAAATCTGTTTCTAAGATGTTGATTCTGAAATATGTTCCTAGTGTGTTCTGAGAGAGTAAAATATTTTCCTCTGTGCCAGTTATCTTATTTGTAATCTTATCTTTGGCATTATATCTTTCTTTATACAAAATATGTTTATCAGCTTGAGTATTGATCATTTTATTTCTTATTACAAAAATCCAAATAAATATAAATTCCACTAAATTCTTTCTGATGTCTTTCCTTTAATTGATGTTTTGGTAGCATTTATTTTGAGGTGATGTTCTGAATTCCTTGTCAGAAAATTCACCTTACTATGGAACTTGACGCATCCCTACTTCCAACTAAACTCCAAATAAAGACAGTTACAAATTATGCTTTAGGATTCTTGAAGATTAGCTCAAATTAGATGTGTTCCACAGCAATGTTATCACCTATAATATTTAACAAATAAGTCTTAATACAAAAATTAAATGTTATAAGTTTGCAATTTATTCAATTGATCTAAAATGGCATCCACAAAACATGAATAGATGCTGCAGTCCTACTGAGAGTTCCAAATATCAATCCTACATTTGCTTGTTATATGGATTTGAAAAAATTCTCTGTATTTTAAGCATTACAATTTTTATGAAAATAAATATAATAAAAACATGATATGCCTAAAGCTATTTTAACATTAGATGTGATAATGCTTATAAAATGGATACTTAGTATGAATTGAGTTTTAGCTATTAATGAAAATTTCAGATACTTTACCAAGTGACAGATATTGTTTTTAGATGTATAAATTGATCTTTTCATGTAACTTTTCTAATTTAAAAAATTAGTGAAGTTAAATAATAACACTGTTGTGTTAAAGTCATTCAGCTAAAAATATGTGAGCTAAGATAGGAACAGACTAACTCCAGAAAACTCAATCATTATAATCTAACTGAATAGAACCAAGAATCCATAGTACTTACTGAGTGCTTAAAAAATGCTGGTGAGGGGTGTGGTTTAAGCACTTGCTTTATAAGAACTCACAGGAATATGTAAGCTGCTATTGTCCTTTTTTCCAGGAAACAAAAATCCTTTCCTTCCTTTTCCCTAGTGGTTATTTCGATTATCATGTTTTGTTTTGTTTTATTTTTTTTTATTTTTATTTTTTTAAATGACATCCTTAGTTTTATTTTATTTTTTTTTAATTTATTTTTTATTGGTGTTCAATTTACTAACATACAGAATAACCCCCAGTGTGTTTTGTTTTATTTTTGTTTTTGTTTTTGTTTTATCTCTATTATTTTGTTGTTTTTCTTAGGATTTTCATCTTTCTGCTTATGTTACCCAGCTGTTCTTGCATGCTGACTGCTTTATCCATTACAGCCTTTAGCATATGAATCATAGTTGTGTTAAATTCCAGTGTCCCTGACATGTCTGGCTCTGATGTTTGCTCTGTATCTTCAGATTGCATTTTTTGACTTTGGTGTGCCTTGTACTTTTTCTTCATAGCTGGACATGTTGTGCTGGGTAAAAGCCACTGCTATAAAGAGGTCTTTACTAAGCTGAGGTGTGGGGCGAGGCAAGCATTTTATATCCTTTTGATTAGGTTTCAGTCTTTTGGCTAGTCTGTGCCTCTGGACTTCACAAGTATTAAGTTTTGTTTTGGTTTGGTTTGGTTTGATTTGGTTTTGGTTTCTTTTTCCTCTCCTTTTACACAAGCTAGCATGCCTAGCACTAGCTGGAGATGAATAATTCCCTTCCCTCAGGTTGGATTCTAATAATATCCCAGCACATTAAATTCTGGTTAACTAGCTACTCCTGAGGCAGACCTTGTTGAAAAGAACAGAATGCTCTGACTTATTTCAAAAATGGTTCCTTTCTTTCTCCCCACTGGAAAAGCAAGAGATCTTTCTCTGATACCTACTGTGGAAACCTGGTCCATCTCCTAGAGGTACATCCCATAATATTGGCAGAGGCAGTGGAGGCACCATGGTCCCCTTGGAGGTTTTCACTTTTAAACTTTTTCACTTTTTTCACTTTTAAACTTGTCCACACTGAATCTCCAATAATTCATCAATTGCAGCTCAGTTTTTCCTACCTCAGCACTGCTTTTTGTGGCAATTTCTCCTCAGGAGTTTCTGCTCTGATAAACTGCCACTTCTCCTATTTGCTTGTTTTACTCTCATATCTTGGGATTAGTGGTCTGCCCTATGACCTCCTCTCTCCCATGGATCTAAAAAGAGTTGTAAATTTTTCAGTCTGTTCAGCTTTTTACTTGTTAGGATGGAGTGATGACTTCCAAGCTCCTTAAATATAGACCTGAATGTAATAAATTTTTTAAAAATCAGATAAAATAGATATCCATTGTCCCCTTCTCCAAATTATTTTGGCTATTTTAGGTCTTTCTATTATCATATGACTATTTGAATGAGTTTTTTGAGTCCTATAAAAGATTCTGCTAGAGTTTTTAATGGATTCAGGAGAGATCTATAGGTCAATTTAGATATAATTGACTTAACTATATTATGAAACATGAACATAGTACATATCTTCATTCACTTAGGCCTTTTTAAGTTTACTTTAGCAATATATTTCAGTTTTCGGTGTAAAACTCTCACATATATTTTGTCGTATTTATCCTCAATCAGATCATGTCTTTTAAAAAATTAATTGAAGTATAGTTGACATATATATATTTCTTGATATTATTGTAAATCATACCGTTGCCTTTTTAAATATCAAGTTATTTGATAGTTTATAAAAATATAATATTTAAATATTTTTATTGTATCATGCAATTTTTAAAAAAATATTTTATTTATTTATTCATGAGAGAGAGAGAGAGAGAGAGGCACAGGCAGAGAGAGAAGCAGGCTGCAGCAGGGAGCCCGACTGGGACTCAATCCCGGGTCTCCAGGATCACGCCTGGACTGAAGGCAGTGCTAAACCGCTGAGACACCAAGGCTGCCCACTTGCAACTTTTTTAATTTAAATTTTAGGTAGTTAATATACAGTGAAGTATTGGTTTCTGGACTAGAATTCAGTGCTTTGTCACTTACATACAACCCCCAGTGCTCATCCTAACAAATGCCCTCCTTAAAACCCACCCCCTATCTAACCACCCCTCACACACCTCCCTCCATCAACCCTTAGTTTGTTCTTGAGTGTTTTTACAGTTTCTTTCTTTCTCTCTCTTTTTTTTTCTTTCTAAATTAACTTAGTTCTAGGACGTTTTTGTTGATCTCATTGGGTTTTTTTTTCCTTAGCTGATTGTATTTTATTTGAAGAAAGACAATTTTACAATGTGAGGGTTATGGTTTGCAGTTGCAAATTCAAATATCACTGTTGACTCCCCCAGAATACTAATAGTCTACTGTTGACCAGAAGCATTCTTGATAACATAAACTGTCAATTTATACATATTTTGCATGTCATATGTGTTATATACTGTATTCTTACAATAAAGTAAGCTAGAGAAAGAAAATGTTATTAAGAAAATTATAAGGAGAAAAAATACATTAGATACTGTATGTGCTGTATTTATTCTTAAAAAGTCACATATGAGTGAACACACATTTTAAACCTGTATTGTTTAAGATTCAACTGTATTTCTTTGTTAACTTCTGTTTTGTATTTATTTTTCTTTGTTGCATGGGCTAGTACCATTAGTACAATATTGAATGTGAGTGGTGAGACAAGATATCTATGAATTTTTCCTGATGTTAAAGGAAGAAAAGCGTTCTGTTTTTCAATTTTTAGTGATGTCAGTTGTAGGTTTTTCAAAGCTGTTCTTTATTAATTCAGGGAATTACCTTCTGAGAGTTGTTTTCAGCATTGAATGTTGGATTTATAAAATACTGTAAAAATATATTTATTAAGACTACCATATGGTTTTATTCTTTAGTCTGTTAATATGGCAAATTTCACTAATTGCTATTCTGATGTGAATACAGCCTTTCATTCTTGTTCATTCATGAACACATGTGTTTATGATGTACTACTGCTTTTATATATTGTTGGATTCATTTTGCTAATATTTAAAAAATAATTATTGAATCTCTGATCATAGAGTATACTGGGACATATTTTTGTTTATTTGTAATGAGTTTGACAGACTTCGATATCAGAACAATGTTGTTCTTTTAGAATGACTTGGACACTATTTCCTCTCCTTTACTATTTTAGAACAGTTTGCATAAAACCTATATTACTCCTTTTTAGGTGTGTTGGTAGAAATCACCAGAGAATTCATCTAGGCTTGTCATGAAGTAAAATTATACCCCCCCCAAAAAATGTTAACATGTATGAAGGCAGTATATCGATTTAGAACATAATATCAAGAGATATGGACATATAAATGTTCCAGTAAACTAATATTTAACTTTTAGAAATTAAAAGATTATGTCACAGAATGACTAAAAAAATCTACATACTATTTTCTTAATATGTTACATGTCTTTTATGCTGACACTGTACTTTCTAAAGAGACAAAACCAAATTTGTCAGTATATGAAGTGCAACATTTAAATGCATACTTCACTTTAAGCTAAATAGAACTTTAATGATTTCTGGGAAATTATTCAGGAAAATTGATGGTGATACTAAATTATGACTATCCACATTTCTCTTGGGAAAATATCAGAAAATATGAATGGGAAGGTATTTTTTAATAAACCAATGACTAAAGGCATCATTAGCTCCATGTATAATATGTGTTGGCCTAAATAGGAACTAAAGTATAGTTTTGTTTTATAGATAATACATTCCTATTTTCCCAGTTTGGTTGGTGAGTGAGTTTCATTCAAAACAACTCTTAGCTACTCTCTATTTCTTTTCTCTGATGAGTGACGTATGACTACATTAGTTTTAATCCCAGACATAGTACTTTTTCTACCTATGCAAATTACTTCTTTTCTTTTTTGTTTTTTTTTCTGCATAATAGAGTTGTAGAATTAGCAATATATATTAACTAGTAAATATTTAAGGAACCATGATTTGTAGGTTTGGGACACATTTCTGGGATTAGTTACCAACTCCTTCAGATCATCTCTTCATTGATATCAGGAAATGCCTAAACTTGGACCTAATTATTATTATTATTTTTTTTAATTATTATTTTTTAACTGTGAAAACATTCAACAAGGAATGGAAAAATTAAACATATTTCCATATGTGGTTAAGTGTCCTGTTTCTGCGGATACAGTGTTATGTTCTGAATACTAGTCAAAAGTCTAGTCAGTAATCAATAGGAAAATAGTATTAATCTTAATTAATACACTCTCCTTAGTTCAACTTCACAATTTTAGTCAATGTTTGAATGATGATATGATATAATAACTATTTCCTGAACTTTACATTATGCCCAGCACTGAGATAAATATTACTGATCAAAAGAGGTGACAACTCATTAAAATAATAACAATATTAATAGAAATGGCATTAATTATTCCCTTTAACATTGTATGTAAACTTTTTTGACATATAATGGTATATGACAAAACCTTAATGACAAATATAAAACATTAAATATAAATGTAAATTTTCTATATTTGATCTACTAATTTAATAGATATTCCTTTTATAAACTAACAAAACTCCCTAGATGAAAGAAGAGAATTGCATTCTTAATAATTAAATTAAATAATGATTCTTTTCTTAGGAGGATACCTAGAAAGCTTTTAAGAATACATGGAGAATATCTTTATTTAATTATTTATGTGGCTTCAATCAAGATATATTTCCCCACCTCAGAGCTAGTTTATGTTGGAGCTTAAATGTACTGGATGACAAATTTAATCTTTTTTTTCATAAGACTGTGCATTTCAATATTCCAAACTTGTCCAACAATAAGAATTTGGATAGTTCTCTAGTAACACAATTGAAAACTGCATAATTTAAAATGGAAGAACTATAATTACACAACCACAGCTGATGAATCTCATAAAGGTATTATCAGTAAACAAAGACAGATACAAAATAGTACATACTTATAGTAATGTGTATGTAAGATTGAAAACCAATATTAATATATTATAGCACAAGTCAGAAGCCTCATTATCTTGGAGGGGAGGGAGAAGATAATAGAGGTTGGAAAGGCTCTGGAAGGAAGCTTCTGACAATAGTAACTATCCATTCTTCACGTAGGTAGCGATTACATGCATATTCAGTTTGTGGTCATTTTTGAGCTCTGCATTTGTATTGTTATGTGTGCTACACTTTAATGAAGAGGTTTTTTTTAATATATTTCAAGTTCACAGATATTAAAATGTATTTTTTTGTAATATGAATAGCTCATGGGAAACAAATGAATATCTGAAAGTATCTGTCATCTGTAGCCATTGATTGAAAACATCAGGGAACTGATAATATCATAAACCCTAGATATTTGTTGACACACATACAAATAAAACAATTTATTTACTAGTTCCTTCTATTATGGAGTTTTAGTCAATGGAAACTTATTTACTTCTAAATGTAAAAGAAGAGTTGTGAAGTAATAAAACCATGAAGTTTTTATGTATTAGGAAATCTGTTGCTCTGCAGGTAGAAATATGGTAAAAATTAGTTGTCATCAGATTTAGAAACCAACAGCATGGATGATGGAATAGTTCCCTTGAACAGTCTTTTCCTTGTCATCTGTTTGCTTTTGCTCTGAGGTTCCTTTTCAGAGTGTTTTTTTTTTTTTTCTTCCACCTAATGTCTTTAGAATTGTAATCATTCTCTTATGATCTATACTACCCTGTCTTTGTGTTTTTAAATCAGGCTTCAGTGACATTACCACATTCCCAGTTGATGCAGTCATCATCAAATACCACTGACTAAAGCAAAGAGTTTTGAATTATTCAGGTAGCTTGCTCTCTTTTCATATGGATAATCACCTGTTAAAATTATATAGCAAGATTGTTTTGTCACTGTATTTTTTGTATCTCTTAGGTGTATCATCTTGGAAAGTGGCAGCACAAGAATTTCAGGTTCCCAGTGGATCCTGGGTGAGAAGTAGTTCTAGGTGGGGACACTCAGATCACAGGGAATGCTGTTATGAGTTGGAGGGGAGGATGAGAAGCAAATGAAATGAGAGATTCCTCTGCCAGGCTTGAGGGTACCATGTTTAGTTCTCAATAAAGGGCTGCTGCACTGAAAGGTAAGATTCTTAGTGAGTGGTCTGAGGAACACTGGGAACACAGTATCAACACTGAATTTGACAGGGAATATGGAAACAAACCTGGAGTGCTCTACAGTACCTGTATTCCCTAGATCTGGAGTGCTTGATCGCACATCCAGTAAGAGGTTCCCATTGATATTTTGGGAAAGAATTGTAAACTGGCATTGAACTCAATCTACAGAGATGTATGGGAGAATCCTCCTTCCAAAAAATACTCTGAATATTGCCTTTTTCTTTTTTTTAAGATTTTATTTATTTATTTATGACAGAGAGAGAGAGAGGCAGAGACACAGGCAGAGGGAGAAGCAAGCCCCATGCAGGGAGCCCGAAGTGGGACTCGATCCTGGATCTCCAGGATCACACCCCGAGCTGAAGGCAGTGCTAAACTGCTGGGTCACCTGGAGCTGCCCCCTTTTTCTTTTTCTTCTTTTAAAAATATTTTATTTATTTATTTGAGAGAGGGACACAGAAAGAACAAGCAGGGGGAGTACCAGAGGGAGAAGAAGTAGGCAACCTGATGAGCAGGGAGTCCAATGTGGGGGTCCATTCCAGGACTCTGCGATCATGACCTGAGCCAAGAGTAGACGTTTAACCAGCTGAACCACCCAGGCGTGCCATATTGCCTTTTAATTATAATAATCTCATGAGAATTGAGTTCTGATATTGGCTTAATATATTTCCTAACTATATTGAATAATAGTCTTTCTCAATTGGGACTTTGCTTCCAGGAGAGAATTTTTTTTTTTTTTTTCCAGGAGAGAAATTAATGCCGCCCAGTATTGTCAGAAGCCCATAGATCTAGAACCAGAAAATTGTTATCCATTTCAGTTCTTTTTCAACATTAGGTTTGGGCATTCTTCCACACATGGTAAGCCACATTTAGCCATCACACTGATCCAACAAAGACAGCTCACGTTTGAGAGGTTTAATTATGTTTTTGTTTGTTCTGATTCATATTTTTCTCACAGTCCTCCAGTAAAGCAGGACCCCATTAACAGGCCCTGGATTATGGAGCATGTGCAGCAGTAAACCCTGAATAAATTGTTCAATAAATTTCGCTTATTATGCCCCTAGTACATGAAAAAGAGTAGAAGAGAATAGAAAAGAAATGCTCGGAATATAAGAAGTAAAAGCCTGGCTACTGCTGTTAGGATAAATTATCACAGACTTAGGGCTTTAAGACATAGAAATATATTATCTTACAGTTTTTGAGGTCACAATTCTAATATTAATAGGCAAGTCTGACTTCTTTTTGGGAGTTTGGGGAAGAACCTGATTCTATGTCTTTTCTAGTTGTTAGAGATCTCTTGCTTTCCTTGGCCCATAGCCCCATACTCCATCTTGGAGTCAGGAGTGTGTCTTCCTTGGGTATCTCTTTCTCTCTTGGCTTTCATCTTCACGTTGACCTTTTTTGACTGTGATTTCTCTGCCTCATTATAAGGACCTTTATGACTGTATTGGGACCACAGAAGTAATCTAAAGTAATCTTACCATCAGAACATCCTTAGTTTAATTTCATCTGTAAAGTCCCCTTTGCCTTATAAGGTATATACACAGGTTGCAAAGATTAGGATATGGACCCCCTTCAAGAATCATTATTCTGTCTACCATATCTGGGTAACATATCCAAAGTGATATCGATCTAAAAGCCAAGAAGAGAGCATGCTTCCACATATCAGCCAAAGGGAAGTAAAACAGGAAAAATATATGAAAATGAGAAAGATGAATGATACCACTTGCTTTTTTTGTTTTTGTTTTGTTTTTAAATTTTTATTTATTTATTCATGAAAGACACACAGAGAGAGAGAGAGAGAGAGAGGCAGAGACAGGCAGAGAGAGAAGCAGGCTCCATGCAGGAAGCCTGAGGCAGGACTCAATCTTGGGTCTCCAGGATCATGCCTTGGGCTGAAGGTGGCACTAAACTGCTGAGCCACCCAGGCTGCCCTGAACCTCCTGTTTTTATAAATCGTGCTTTATTTAAAAAAATAAAAATAAATAAATAAATCACGCTTTATTGGAAAACTGCTATTTTTGTTTATTTATGTATTCCCCATGGTTGCTTTTGCACTACAATGACAGAGTTGATAGTGTGAGAGAGTTCATATGGTCTCATGAACCAAAAACATTTCTGTCTAGCCCTCTATGGAAAATCTGGTTAATCCTTTGTCTAGGAAATTATCTGAGTGGAAACCTATAGCATTTCTTTATGTAATGTTTTCATCTCTGTAATAGGTATTTAATTAAATTCCTAGAGCCGCTATAACAAAATGCTACAAACAATATTAATTTATTCTCTTCAGTTTGGAGCCTAAAAGTCCCAAATCAGTATCTTAAGGCTCTGAGGAATCTTTCCTTGCGTCTTCTAGCTTGTAGCTGCCAACAATCCTTGGCATTCCTTGGTTTACAGATGAATAGCCCCTGTATCTGCCTCCATCTCTAAATGGTCTTCTCTGAAGTTGCCATCTAAATTTCCATCTTGTTATAAGGACATGAGTCCTTGGTCAGGGCTCACTCTATGCAGTATGACCTCACCTTAAATTAACTACATCAGCAAAGACCCAATTTTTTTTTTTAAGATTTTATTTATTTATTTATTTATTTATTTATTTATTTATTTGAAACACAGAGAGGGAGAGAGAGAGGCAGAGATGCAGGCAGAGGGAGAAGCAGGCTCCCTGCGGGGAGCCCGATGTGGAACTTGATCTGGGACTCCAGGATCATGCCCTGGGCCAAAGGCAGGCACTAAACCTCTGAGCCACCCAGGGATCCCTGACCCAATTTTTAAATAAGGTCACATTCAAAGATCCCCAGGGTTAGTACATTAACATGTCTCTTTTAAGAAGGCACAATTAACCCATAACAGGCATAAAATAATGTTAAGAAAAATGTTTTTCTAACATGGAGACCAACAATGCTTTTAACTCACATTCTGTTTGACATCTATCTGGGCAAATGCTACATCCCCCTGCAAATAATTTAAATGACAGTGTAATACATTTGCATTTGATGTTGTAGAGTATGATCAAAGTCATGCTGATCTCAGTGAGTCAAGACTCTTGGTTTTCATGTGATTATGTGGCCTCATTTGAAAGTCTGGAAGTATATTCTTTATTTTGGTTTTTGTTTTATTTCTGATTCTCTTTGGTAGGCTTACCATTAACTCGACCTTGTACGTTTCCCCAAACTTAGAATACATGGCACTGGGTAACATGCCCATAAAATATGACTACTTCTCCACAGCCAGGGTGGATTTTGAAATGCTAGTATCACTCTTCATATTCTTGAGATTTGGAAAAGATTTTATTTGCACCTGTTTTTCATTTGTCTTTCATGTGGCTAAGTATGTTTTGTTTATCTGCTGCCTATTAAATTGAAGCTGCAGTGGCAGATTTTGTCTTCTTACTTTTGTAAATGTGCCCAAAGGTTATTAAGCAATATGCCTCTCTAATAAATGTAATTTATGAATATGAAAATGCTCATAAATGTTTTTTAATTCTTAAAGAGAGCCCCAGGAGCTCTAAATCTATTGGATGATATATCCGTTTTGGTCTCTGCATTCCTTCCCTGCTACAGCATCAAGGCTGAGAGGAATAAATACTGACTTTTAGAACTGTTGTGCAGGTCATAAATTAGGAAGAACTGTCATGTCATAAAGCTGTTTGGGGAAAAAAACAGCATTCTCACTTATGATCATTATCTGCTGTTGATAAGTTTATGTCATTAGGTATTTTTCCTCCAAAATTACATGATATTTCAAGTATTTACGGAGAAAGAAATGTTATTGTAGTTTTAATTAATATTTTACACAAAAAACTCACTCAAGTATGTACAACACACAGGCAAGCTATCACGAAGCAGCTTCAATCATTCATTTATGCTTTCACACTATTTTATACAAAATTTCATAATTATCATATATCATATTTTCTTATAGTCATTCATTTATATGTTTGTCATCCCTTCTAAACTGTGAAGACCTTCAAAGTAAGACAATGGTTCATTTATCTCTATAACCTCTATTTGGATGCTAACATATGGTAGGCATTTAATAAATGTTTTAGTTTTTTAAACTTGAGAATACTGGCATAGTTCCTAATAATTAATTCACACATCCAATAAAAACTAAATATATAAATAAGTGGTAATGAATGTTAGATAAGAAAAACACTCTGCCTCTCTGTCTCTATCTCTCATGAATAAACAAAATCTTAAAAAAAAAAAAAAAAGGGACGCCTGGGTGCCTCAGTGGTTGAACACCTGCCTTCAGCCCAGGGCATGATTCTGGGGTCCCAGGATCGAGTCCCACATTGGGGTCCTTGCATGGAGCCTGCTTCTATCTCTGCCTATGTCTCTCTCTCTCTCTTTTTCGTGAATAAATAAAATCTTAAAAAAAGATTAAATATATATAAATTCAGATTTTATATTGATTGAAAGCATGCCATCTGCTTTTGTGGTGTTCTGATTTATTCACTTTAATTAGAGGCCAAAAATCTTCATATATTCCAAGAAATTGGGAATCCATGTATATCTTAGTGCGATGTTTAGAAAAAAAACATTATTATGTAGGCCTCTTTTAAATTAACTTATATATAATGGACGTATACATGTATATGTATGTCAGGTATATTAATTATGTTAAGTATTGTTACATATTAATATGTAGTATATATATTATATATAAGCCTTATGCAAATTTTCAGTTTACACTTAACATTTATATTTCAGAATAGAGTCAAAAAACATATATTGAATCTTAAACTAATTGTAGGCATTGTACTAGCCCTTTGAGGCACAAGCTAAATAAGGTACAGCTCTCCGTGGTAGCTCTTTCTCTCTTAGGGCCAATAATAACTCCCAGAGTTGTCTCATGTTTTGTTAGTCATATTGGATATTTGTAAGTGATATTATATATTTTTTAAATGTATTTCCTTTTTTTCATGATTTGGCATGTTATAAATATGATAAACATCTATTGAACAATTATGTTTATTTATGTGAGATACAAAATTCCTCTGCTTATATTTTGTCTGATTAAAATGCCTACTTCAGAGAGAATATTGTCATTCAATGATGCATTTTAGATATTTTCTGGAACAATCATATATAAAAAAAGAATAGATATGTGCTTGTTCCTTATCCGATTAGACTTCCTATACCATCTAAGGCTAGTTCTCTGGACCGGCTGTGGCCATCATACTAGTGAGTTGCATTCTCCCTCCTTCCTCTGCATCTCTCTCCTCCTTCAGCCACAAGTCCATATCCCAATCATCTTTTAGAGCAATTAAAAAAAAGGTCACCTTTCCGCAAGCACCACTAGTGTTCTCCCCACTGTAAGCTGGAAACAATATCTCCATTCTCCAAATTCATATCATATTATATCATAATATGTTATACTAAAGCTTTGTACATTTCACTAAAAGCTACATCCTGCTCTATCTATTAGAGAAAAGAGTATGCCACACTCATTTTTGAGTGTAAATGGTGCCTAGCATAATGCCTTGCATAAAAGCTCCATTTTAAAGATGTTTATTAGATTAATAAATTACTATTATTAGTATCGTCTGCTAGAAATCCTTCCATTCAATAGTGTAAAAATCATAGGATAAAATTCTGAATGATTCTGAGAACATTCTCAATGGAATGGAATTCAACCATAGATTATTAGGATTTTAACATTTAATTATATTGGGATTTGAAAATAAATGAAAAGTTCATTGGTTTGGGAAGAATATGAGGGCTTTTACTGGCAGTAATGATTATTTCCTTAATAATTAAGAACTTTTTTTTTTATACAACATATTCTAAGTAAAATATAATAGAAGAAAGATAGGAAACTATAGTTACTGAGCCCAAAAAGGTAAATTAAATTTGTAATTTTAAATATATTTCATCATGTGAAATATTAAACTCACATGAAATATTTTTTTCTGGAAAACAGCATAAATAGAAATTTAACTTCTTTGGAATAAATGAGCTCCTATATTTAACATTAAAGTTTCTTCCAGTTTTGAAATACTTTAACTTGATGGGCACACAAACTTGACTTGTACTTTTATAATGCTTAGAAGAACATGTTTGTAGTTTAGGATCCAGAAAATAAAATATTAAATTTTGAGTATTATAAAGTGAAAAAATACAACTAGATTAAATTTATTTTCTAAATTTTACAAATAACTTTCCCAGTTACATAAGGGAAGAACATTAACACTTACATTAACATTAACACATAAATAAATTCTGTTCCAGGTGACTGGCTGCTGGCATTACATATGATTTCATATTTAATTATTTCCACATTAAAAAAAATACTCTGCCCCTATTCTTTAAATAGATAACTGAGGTTTAGATACTTTTCTAAGATTAAATAGCCAGTAAGTGTTGGAATTAGAGCCTAAATATGTTTGAATATATATTCTATGTTCTTTCTACTTCCAAAGATTCAGTGGTATGCTGGTAAATATTTCATGCATGGCTGGGGATAGGAGGGCCTGATTTGTATCATTTGCTTATTTTCATGGCACAAATACTCTTGTCTTAACTGATTTAAAGCTACCAACATCATCTCAATGAAGATGAAGTTGAAAAGAAATATAATTATTGAGGGCTAGTAATAACCATCTCCAGTACACCACTGGAAAAAAAAAAAAAGCTATTATGGGCCGTTATAATATCAGGACAATGTCATTGAGAAGAGATCAATTGTTGAGGCTGTAATGCTGAGTCAAGACAAAGAAATGACATTCTAGGAATTCAAAAGAGGAAACAGTGGACAGACAAGGTAAAATCAAGAATTACCAGTGTCAAGATGCCAGGAATGGAACAAGAGATTACAAATGAAATGTATAAATTTTAGAAAAAAATATTTATTTATTTGAGAGAGAGAGTGAGAGAACATGAGTCAGGGGGAGGAGCAGAGAGAGAAGGAGACTCCCTGCTAAGCAGAGAGCCTGATGTGGGGCTCAATCCCAGGATCCTGAGATCATGACCTGAGCCAAAGCAGAAACTTAGCTGACTGAGGCATGCAGGCACCCCAATTTATAAAATGCTTTGTGTTATCTTTAGCACATAGTTTTCCATGTCCCATTATAAGATTTTTAGATAGCATATCAATTTTATACCCCAAATAACGTAATTTGAAATTGAAAAAAAAAAAAAAACTAAAAATCCTAGAAACCATTCAAATGCCTATCAATAGTGGAATATATAAATAAATGGTAAAATGCTCATATAATGGGATATTATATAGCAGTGAAAAATAATAAAATTACTGCTACCCCAAATTAGCACAGATGAACCTCCAGAACACTATGTGGCGTGTTAACAAAATGGACACAGAAAAAAGAAAACAGGAGGATTCCATTTAAATACACAGTTATTAAAAGCAGGCAAACCTAAATATATTTTTAGCAATGTATGCACAGATATTTAATTCCATTACAAAAAATCAAAGGAATTATTAACAATAAGTTATGAGTAGTGGCTCTCTGGAAGGACAGAGCAGGGGAATCAGATCTGTTGATGTTAAAAGGTGTTTCTGTATGTTTATAATGTTCTATTTTTTTTATAAAGTTGTTGAATTTTAGTACTTAAAGCTTGCTTATGTGTTCATGAATGTTCTATGAATAAAATAGTTTGCAGAAATATTTTGAAATGTCAATAACAATTCTACTCATAATTTATAGGAAGTACACAAAATAAATTTTAAATTATTACCTCTGCTTGTGATATATGCATAATTTATCAATATGCAAACACAAATGAGTATAGTGCTATATAAGAATCTTGAGGACTTTGTTTTGCTTACTTCTTTGTACTTAGTGATTAGAATTGTCAAAGGACATACAAAGCACTTAATAATAGTCAAGCCTGATCGCTTTCACACTTAACTATTTGATCAACATATTTGGTATAAAGATGTATTGATGCAACACTGAAATAAGAGCAATCAAGTCTAAAGATAAGACAAATTCAAAACAAACAAACAAAAAAAAACCAGAAGCTCAAAAAATGGAATGATTTGAGATAAAGAATATAAACATTCTAGTGAAAATGAAAATATTTGGGAAATTTAGGAATTCATTTATATTAAAAATATATAGTATAGTAGAGCTAGAAAAAATATTGGAATATATGCTGAGATATGTTAAATTCAACAACAGATGTCGGTATACTAAAAATATTCCTCTAAGATGGTAGCTTTATAAAAGTCACATACAATTATATATAAATCTAAAGCAGTGCTGATATAAATCAAGCAGAAAAAAAAAAACTAAGCAAAACAGAAAACCTTAATATCAATGTTCATAACAATTACATAGACCATAAAAGATTCATCATAATATAACAAGTGATTTGAAAGAGCAGAAATGGATAAAATGTATGTATTCTCAGCTACATTGGCTAATACACTTAACAAGCGTTTATTTATTTACAATTGTTATACATCAGATCCTGGACATTATGCAATGTAGAGAGAACTGGAATTTAAGACTTCTCAATTTTTACAGAAAAAAAGAAATTTTAATATCAAAATTGAACTAGATATTTTGTCTGAATGGTATTAAGTAGGTGTGAAGGTATATGCAGAAGGATTTTCAGGAAAGCTAAAGATAATATTGCCTTGTTTTTTACGATTTATGTAATATTTTTCTCATGAAAAACAAAGATCTTTGAAATTGTAAAGAAATTACGTCACCCAGAATTTTATCAAATATCATCACTAAAATATTTCTCATTTTTTTCTGAATACATGTTTAAACATTATTTGAATCACAGAATAATAGGTTTTTGAGACCTACTTTTATTCACCAAATATTTTAAATAAAGCATTGTTCTAGGAGTATCTTTGGGAATATCATTTTTCTTCTAAAAGAAAAATGCTTTTTCTTTAAAAAGCACACACATAATATGTTTTCTTTGGATAAATCTTCACATGCAAAAATACTATTCTCAAGGTTCTATAATTCTTTAGACCCTATACTGATTCAAAACTTTTTTTTTTTTTACCAATTTTCATACTAGATATATGAATGATTTATTTTAAGCCTTATTAAGTAGAATTAAGTTTTACCTTCTGAGGAAATTTGATATGCCACTGCAATGCAGATTGATTTGCAAACTTATTTCCAGAGATGTAAAAAATATTTTCAAAAGTGTATTGACTGATTTAGATTCGGATTTCCTGTATAATGCATCAGTTGGTTATGTGTTTTCTAATTTGTGTTTTACTTATAACATTTGTAAGGTCTGTAAAACAGAGAATCTGATTAGTTTACCTAAAATGTTTACAGAGGGAAATATGGAAGAGTAAGATTGACCATTTTAATAAATGGACTAAGTATACTGTTTTTTAAATTAATAATTAATTAACCCAATCCCATATAATAATCCTTCCTATGTCCATTGATTTAGGATGACAAGAAAATGCCATTAAAACTAATGAGCTGTGAATAATATAAAAGTTAGGATGTTAGGCCACTATTATATTTTTCAAATGACAGAAGATGTTGGACAGTAGAGGGTAGTAGAATGGAAATGAAGGCGGGGAAGTAAGTTCTTTTCAAATTACCAGAAGTCTCTATTGAACTCTTCTAAACACCAAAGACCGCATATGATTAAAAAAATTAAAAATCACTGTATCTGTAAAAAAAGATCATTCCTAATGTATGTATTCCAATGCAATTTTACTGCCTTCAATTTTTAACCATGTAACTCTCACATTAGAAGGAAATATATTTTGCAAAAAAAGAGTATGTTAAGTAAAGCAAAATTGTAGCTGGTTGGCAAGTCAGATTTTGTACTCATCTAATCTACAACAATTATATAAAATCCTGGTGAAACACATTTTAAAAATTAAATTATGTTAGGGATGCCTGGTTAGCTCACTTGGTTAAACATCCAACTCCTGATTTCAACTCATGATCTCAGGATCCTGGGGTGAAGCGTTGCATCAGGCGCCATGCTCAGCAGGGAGTCTGCTTGAGGATTCTCTCTCCCTCTGCCCTTCACTCTACTCTTTCTCCTTCTCAAATTAAATAAATAAATAAATAAATAAATAAATAAATAAATAAATCTTTTAAAAAATTATATTGTATCACACAAAAATAGACTAGTTGTTATTGTGAGCCTGCCATCATTACTAAATATAACTTGACATCATTTATAATTATATTATTTATTTATTATTATTTATGTAATTTAATAAACTATTAATTTTTTATTTTAAAGATTTTATTTATTTATTCATAGAGATGCAGAGAGAGAGAGAGAGGCAGAGACACAGGCAGAGGGAGAAGTAGGCTCCATGAAGAGAGCCTGACGTGGGACTCGATCCAGGGTCTCCAGGATCACGCCCTGGGCTGTGGGCGGTGCTAAACCAGTGCACCACCGGAGCTGCCCAAATTTAATAAATTATTAAACAGCCTGATATCATGGTATACTTTCTTTAAAAGCAAACACAGGGGATCCCTGGGTGGCTCAGCGGTTTAGCGCCTGCCTTTGGCCCAGGGCATGATCCTGGAGTTCCGGGATCGAGTCCCGCGTCGGGCTCCCAGTATGGAGCCTGCTTCTCCCTCTGCCTGTGTCTCTGCCTCTCTCTCTCTCTCTCTGTCTATCATAAATACATAAATAAATAAGTAAATAAATAAATAAATCTTTAAAAAAAAGCACACACATACTATTCTATAATAGCATTAGTAGTCTATAGTTAAGCTCAAGGAGATGTCTAAATAGTCTATACACTTCAGTGAGTAGATAAAAAATATCTTATTTATAGCAATTTCCTTTATTAAAGTCAATAGTAGACATATAATTAGGTAATATTCATGTACTCTTACAGTTCTTAAATTAGGATTGATTTTTGCAGAGACACAGGCAGAAGGAGAAACAGGCTCCATACAGGAAGCCCAATGTGGGAATCGATCCTCGGACTCCTGGGGGTCATTCCCTGAGCCAAAGGCAGATGCTCAACTGCTGAGCCACCCAGGCTTTCCAGCTATAAGAATTCTAACTCTTTTAATCTTATATATCGTTTAATCTGTTAGGATTTTTGGAAAGAATCCTATTTCTAAAGTTATGTTATGAAAATTTGCGTTTAGGTGAATAAAAATCCTAAGTTATGCATAATCACCTTAATCATCTATTAGAAATTAAATATTTCAACTTCTCTCCTGATCCACAAATTAATATCTATGTTTTACACTGTACTGCCATGCTTTAGTGGGTTAATCAAACAATTGAGCAGTAACTCGTATTTTCCTGAGTAGTGGAAACCATGTCTTATAAGCTGAAATTAGAAAGGAGTTTTGAAATATGAATTATTCCAATTTCAGTTTCTATATGTGTTTCCAAATAGCTATCTTTGAGACTTTGTGAATCACTGGATAAATCAAGGAAATTATTTCATGGTATACTAATCAGAAAATACCTTCCCTTTTTGGTACATTTGTGAAAAACTAAATTATTTGGTATAAGAGCCAAACCTGTCTAACTGAACTCCACAATTATAATAACTCCCATTTACTAACAACTTTGGAGTTGAGCTGCCCAATATGAAGGATGTCTCCTGGTAATATTGATGGTCTGATCTAAGAAAAAAACCCTGCTTCTGGCAAAAATCTCAATCTCAAAGAGAACCCTGCAGAACTGAACTTGATATAAGCAATTATTTCTTCTCAAATAAATTGATAATATTAAAATTTGCCATATGCTTTGAGGAGAGAATAATTAAAATGGTAGATGGAGGTCAAGGCTACTTCATCAATGAAACATTCTCCACTTGAAAGGAAATATAAAATGGATGTGAGCATCATCCTAACAAAACATAGAAACATATACATAAACACTACTGACATGAATGTATTTTGTTTGTATTAAAGTTTAAAAAAATAAAAAAAATTAGTTTAATACGTTAAAACTAATGTTCCACTAAAAGGATGGAGTAATTATTAACTTAACCACTCCCCCCATAATGTTGATGATTTGGGAAGATAACCAGTTTTCAACTGTATTTATTTCTCTCTTTCAGCAGATATTTTCTAGTTATACAGTAATTTTTGGCAGAGCCATTTACCTAATATGCTTTATAGTCACTTTCTTTTTCTGCCTAGGTAGACACTCTAGTGAAAGAAAATTAAACTTTTTCCCCAAATAATGAAGTAGTTTGGAATTATGCACTCTTCAATTTCATAATCCTTTAAATCTAAGGCCATTTTATTTTTATCTCTTTTTAAGATACTGCTTATGTATTCCTTTGAGAAAGCATCTTGATTCTCACTTCAGTTATTTATGATTTAAATTTGCATACTGTCTTTCTTTTGTAAAAGCTTATGGCATTGAATAAAAACACTTTCAACTTTCATTAAACATCTGTCACAATCCAGTACTAAAAAAGCAGCAAGGAACCTTTACAACAATAGCTATAGAAATACAAAGAGAAAAAGAAAATACTAAATAGTAATCATAAGAAATTTATTGTACCATCATTCAGAGCCCTCTGACCCAGCCCTCTGACATGAAACCTTACATGTTAATTAAGCATAATCTACTTTCGAGGTAAGTAGTTGATTTCTATTTCTTTTCTCTATGATAAGCAACCTCTTACCTCAGAAAATTTGTTGAATCTTTGGTTTACAATGAATCTTAGAATGCATCCATTTGCATTCTAAGATTCATCTGTTTAGAATTTGCTATTCATCATTCAGTATTTATATAAAAATATCAGTTGGTTAGGCAGACAAGTGGGAATATAATGTTTGATTCTCTAATGAATACCTCTACTAAGAGATTGAGCACACTGAATTACAAAATGAAATCCCTGTGGACAATAATTACATAAAGTTGAGTAAAAGTATTCATCAAAAGGAAAAAGTTGTGCAATAACAATACGTATTTGGGAGAAACAGGAAGAAAGCTGAAGGGAATCTGTATTCCTGACAGTAAGAGAAATCTAAAACATTATAGTTAATAAGTTGTTGCTACCCAGCTGAAGGGTCAAAACTAAAACGGAAGTCTCAACAGAGTAATATGGAACATAGACAAGACTACCAAAGAGTTTATCAAGCTCCCATTCATGGGCAAATATAAGACGACTGTGGAAAGATGAGAATGCCAAGATGTTCTGAAATGAATTGCAAATTAATCAAATGAAGCTCCTTCCCAGAGTAGAAACCAGCACTGAGAAAAAATTGTTTACACTAGAAATTGTATTGAAATGTACAAGAACATCAGTCAAAGAAATGCGAAGAGACATTTATTATGAGATACAAAAGAATAACAAGCAGGATGAGTGGCAATAAAGGTCTTCATAGAAACACATATCTAAAAGCATATGCAAGATTTAAGCTAATAATTTAAAAAGGCAAGATAACATAACTTACAATGTAATCAGGATATAAGTAGAACAACAGAAATTAGAATTCAAAAAATTCAGAAATTAGATATTCTTTTTAAAGAAAAACTTAAACAGGGAGCTGATACCATGCAGAATAGGGTTCAAAATGACAAGAATAATATTTCAATGTTGAAGATTAACCTAGAAGAAACAAAATAGTAAATATCACAGATAACATTATAGAATAAATGGGGAATAGAAATAATAAAAGACCAAAATAAAGAAGATACAGAGGGAAGAATTTTAAAATGTGAAAGGTGATGGACAGTTAAGGAAGATAGGCAACAAATGTCCAACATAAAGATAACTGAAGTCTCTATAGAAAAAAAAATCAAAGCACTATAGCAGAACAAATAATAAAATGTATAATTGATGGTATACTCTCAACTAAAATGTGACTTGAACCTTTATATTAAGTTATCATGCCACATAACTATGAAAAATATCCCATAATGGCCAATACCAAAATATATTTTAGTAATAGTGTTAACTATTGAAATAAAACTACAGAGAGAAAAAAATCACTTATAAGGGGAAAATCACATTAGTATCAGATTTTTCTGTATTTTCTATAAAGCAACACTTTATGCCAGGAAATGATAGTGTAACATGGTAGCCTGCACAAAGAAAGCCAATTTTTTTTTTTAAGAAAGCCAATTTAATCATGAGTTTTATATTAAGTAAATTGACTTTCAAGTGTAATGACCATAGACAACATGCAAGATTTTTTAGGATGTTGTTCTCATCAGTTTCTTTTTTTTTTTTTTGCAATCAAATCATGAGCTTCAGACAAGTAAAATGGATAGATAATTATCAGCATAAGCTTTGCTTTGAACAGCAAATACAAATTTATCTGTAGAACTCAGTCTAATTGATGGACCTAACAATTGTATAATGTTATGGTGGTATATTTTGACAATATTGATAGGATAACATTAGTTGGTAGAGAGTGTGAAAAGCATATGAAAAATAATCTTGATGACTTCCAGTGTGTTAAGTGAAAAAAATATATTACTTCAAATTAGATGTTATGGGTAAAGAAGAAAGCATATAAAATGCTTATAATGTTCAAGGTAGGGAATCATTAGATGTACAAAAAAGGAGAAAAAAGAGGGGAAGAAAATGAATATTGGAGATGTTTTATCAGCATGCAATACAAAAATAATTTATAAGGCAAAAATGCAAGATTTTCTATATATTAATTATACAGAATTATATTAATTAATTATATTATATTAATATGAGAGAGAGAGAGAGGAAAGAAGATCAGATCACATAGTGAAAATCTGTTGCTTCTTTCTATCTTTTTTCTCTCTCTGATAGAATTTTGGATGTATCTCTCTGTTTAATTCAACTATTACAAGAAAAAAAAATTTGTCCAACAAAAAATCCAACACTATGCTGTGAGTCAGAGAACCCTTAGAGATATTTCCAAGAAGTTAAATAATAGAAAGAACAAATATTTACTAGGATTATTTAAGTTTAAAAATTCAAGAATCAGTATCATGAATAGAACTCAAACCAAAAAACAGTAAAAATAAAAAAACATGTTATAATGCTAATGTTTAAAACTGTAACATTAAGTAAAAAATATATTACTATTTACACAAATAGAAACATAGGAAAACTTTCATGAACACAAACAGCAAATCTCCAAGAAAAAACTGAAATATGTTGATACTCAGAGATTTTAACCCCCCTTTCAAATTCAACACATATTAATTGGATAAGGAAATAACTATATTAAAGATCTAGTTTCTTAAGATCAGAGCTTATATCTTTAAAACATTCTTCTCCTCTAATGTAAGCATAGAAAGACATAACATTCCCTATAAGCACTGCTTGTTCTGATTCCACCTATTTTGTTATGTTTTCTTATTATTATACAATTTAAATATCACTTTATTTCACTGTTGAGCCATGCATTTATCCTGACTTTTATTAATTTTAAAATATTTAGAGATTTTAGACATATTTTACTAATTCCTAATTTAATTCCTTTGTAATAATAGAACATATTTTGCATGATTTCAATTCTTTAAAATTGAATAGTAGTTTTTGTATCTCTCAGGAGGTAATCTGTTAGAGATTTTAGACATATTTTACTAATTCCTAATTTAATTCCTTTGTAATAATAGAACATATTTTGCATGATTTCAATTCTTTAAAATTGAATAGTAGTTTTTGTATCTCTCAGGAGGTAATCTGTGTTGCTGACCAGGATATGCAGATGATCTGTGTTGCCTGTGTTACATGTATAAAATATATGTAAAATAGATACATAATAGAGAAATTGTATCTTAATATGTATAGAATATGTAATAATTATATAATAAAATATATTATATAGCAATATAATTATGATATATAAATATATGATGTGAAATACGCAAAGTATACAAATTTATATAGACATATAAAGTTGAGCCAGCTTCCCTTTTAGATGTCTATTTCATTTACATTTAATGTAATTATATGCTATGATTGCATTTACATTTTATCTCCTCCTTCTTGCCTTATTTTTGTTGTTTTTCCATCTGTTCTTTACTGTTACTACTTTATTACCTTTTATTGGTATTTATTGACAATTGTTTTAACATTTCATTTTATCTTCTCCATTCCTATTTTACTTCTAAATCTTTATATATTATTCAGTTCTTTTTCTAAAAAGTAAAATAATGATTATCTTAATCTAAGTTAAATTAATATTATTTTTATTTACAGACATTATAAGGATCTTAAACAGTATATTTCTATTAAACCCTATCCCATACTTAGCGGGATTTTGTCCATATATTCCAAAATATATGGAAATATATATATATCAATATACCTGTTATGAAATTCAATATATATTTTACTAAGTTATAAATAAATAATATTTTATATATATTTATGTAATTTTCCCTTTCCAGTGTTCTTCATTTTTTTCCTTTAAATCAAGTTTCCACCAGGTATAAATTTTCTTCAATCTAAAGAACTTGCTTTATCATTTTCAGAGTTCTTGTTTGCTACTCCAAAAGATAGGCTTGCTTTTTCTTTTTCAGCCATGTTTTCTTTTGATCATTGGTCATATTTTCCTGTTGCAGATAATTTATAATTTTTGATATGAAGTCATTTTTTTCTAAATATATTTTATATAAAGTGTTGTTAAGCTCTGGATAATGAGAAGATCGATTGTATCCTCCAATAGGCTATGAGAATAGTGACCCCTGACCTTCAAATAATTAGGGAATGAACTTGAGAATGGGATGTATTTTTTCTTTTTTTTTAAGATTTATTTATTTATTTATTTATTTATTTATTTATTTATTCACGATAGACATAGAGAGAGAGAGGGGCAGAGACACAGGAGGAGAGAGAAGCAGGCTCCATGCCGGGAGCCCAACGCAGGACTCGATCCCGGGACTCCAGGATCGCGCCCTGGGCCAAAGGCAGGCGCTAAACCACTGAGCCACCCAGGGATACCCGTGGGATGATGTATTTTCTAAGGCACATTGTGTTCCTCCTTCATCTCAACTCTGGATATAGCCCTGGAATGGTCCCAACTGAAAACTTGAGGTGTTTTCTAGTCCTGAATTCTGTTCCTTTTTTTTTTCTTTTTCTCTTAAGTATCCTAACACAACCAGAAATTTTGCTCTACTTCTCAATAATGTTCAATCATGTTTCCTTGCTACTTGTCTTATCTATTGTCATAATACTTCAGATATGTTAAGAGGACAACTGCTGTACCATTTGGGTCCCTCAAATGTTGGCCACCATGGAAGCTTAGAATTTTAAATTTTATCTTCCTATGTTAACAAAACTTCTTAAATTTGTCTTGCCTTCCCTTCAGCTTAGAGGTACTATTTAGCATCATCCCCAGTATTAAAGGCAATAAAATCCCTTGAGAGGGAAAGCTTCATACAAAATTTCTGAATGAATCAAAATTTTCCAAGAATATATGAAGTAAAACAATGAGGATTGCAGCTATCCAGGGTAAAGATATCACCTGGTTTAGTGTGAGTTGATGGTGAAAATAAACAATAAATGTTGATCACAACTCATTAGGAGATTTGATCCTGGGTGAACATGGTTAATAAAGAGTGCAGCATAAAGGAAGACTATGGGTATATGGGTATATGGACTAGCGAGATAGAATGAAAGGAGCAAGAGAAAAAGGTTTGAGGAATTTGAATAATTAAGGAACTGTTAAGGATTCCAAAAAGGAGACTGAAGGGAAACATCCCTCAGAGAAGCAGCACTGTGTCATTGAAATCAAAGCCAGCAAATATTTCAAAATAGTGGAAATGAGATCTGATATTAAATGCTGCTGAGGAATCTTATTTATTTTTTTTACTTAATCATGTATAAAAAATACTCTCCTACCTACAGCATGGAGTTATTGGGAGAAACAGTGAGATACAATATGTAAAATGGATTTCTAACCCACCATATGCTATATAATATATGTTTACTACTAGTTTAAGGATTAAGCAAGGAAGCTACATTAGACCCTTTTCATTGTTGCAACAATCTGGAGGATAGAGGACCTCAGATCCAAAACAAAACCGTTAGTATACTAGCATTCTGTGTGAAAAGTAATTCAAGTGTAAACTAGACCAAATATGGATGGGCATTTGGAAGAATTATTAAGAGATTGGTTTGGATCAGAGAATAAAGAAATAGGGTGGAAGGATCTAGCATGATCTTCAGGTTTTTGCTTAAGGAAGTATAATAGAGGATTGAAATTTATTAATAGTACAGAAATAGAAACAGAAAAGATTCATACTGTACAAGGCACTGCCAATAATTCAAAAACCTAGAAGTAAACAGGTAAAGGAAATTACTGACCACCAACCAATGAATTTCTTAACAGCTAAGCACTCATCCTATACTCCAGCATACTGGGTGAATGTACAAATATCTGGGTGTCAAATACAGTCTGGGGGAAAGGACATCAGAAGAGATTCTGTTTTATCTAGTTTTGCTAATCATGATATATGGAAAGCTTTATGATAGCAGAAGGAATAGCAAAATGTGTGCATATAACAAATCACTTTGCTATGTCATGTATACTCCTATTCATTACAATGCCACTCCTCACTAGTTACAAATTTGTCTATATAGCAGGGAAAGAAGAAATGAATAACATTGAATTCTATTTCTAAGCAAAAGCATTTAGAAAACAGGAGCATCAAAATAACTGATACAACTGCAGTGCAGGTTTTTCCCTTGCAATTTGCCTATACTGAATGAAATTTATTTCCTCTGTTTATATTAACTCACTCGTATGTCTCATGGCAAAAAAAAAAGTGCTAATAAAACAATATCACATATAATATTTGCACTTACCTGAAAATATTTTTCTGGAGGCTGAGCTGACATACTGAAATTCATTTTATTTAAAATCTAGCACTGTGCTTTAAAAATAAAATCAAAGCTTAGATTCCTATAGGAAATTATCTTTTTTCTATATGGGTAATATAATTTTAATTGCTTTTACTATTTTGTCTTCTCTTTTCTGACCAAACCAGAAATGTAACTCTTATGTGTACAAAAACATATAAAATAGAAAATATGATTGATAGTTATTCAACTATTACAAGGGGATTAGTTACTTATTAAATCCAGGGAGGGGATAGGTTTTTATTTTTATCATTATTATTTTTGCATATTAGTCATTTTGCCCAGTTACTGCCCTTTTTTTCTCTCAGATTCATTTATATGCATTTCTATTTTCTATCATTGACTTTTTCACACTTGAGGCCTTATGCTGGTAGACACACAAATGCTCACATAACCACATTCATGGAATAGAGAAGGATTTGAAAACTTAAATGAATAAAGCGATTTTCATCAGGGACTGTGTGATGTTAATTTTCTTTGGTACTTTTCTAAAAAGAAAAAAATATATGATTGCTTCTCATAAAGTAACATAGTAATTAAGCCTTAAAAAACAGAAGGGAAGAATTATTTTTTGCCACTAACAATACATATTTTTAAGAACTCCAAATTTTGAACATATATGTGTTCCCTATTTCTGTTTTTACAGATTAAAGTGATCAAGAATGTATGGGAAATTCTAATAATAAAGTAACATTAGTTGTATTTTAAAGTGTTTGTACTAACTAGAAACTGATAGGTTCATAAGAACGCTGAAAATATATTGCAATGATAAAGGCATATTTTTCCTGTGTTTCCCAACCATGAATCATCCGTAAAACTTAACAATAATAAAGGGGTCCAGCATGTTTAGTTCTTTCATTGCATTTTCCTTTCCATTTAAAATAGTTGCTTATTTACTAGATTTCCCTTAAAAACACATCCATAATTGATTACTTATATGTTCGGAGGCTCTGGTGTCTCTAATAACAGTAAAAATGATTTTTGCAAATTTCTCATAAGAATAGTCATTATGTCAAGACATTATTTGTGTCAATTGATTTTACTCTGTGTTATGAAATGTATCTGCTTAAAGTGACTTAATAGACTGTGATCTAACCCAGAAAATTAAAGGATCCTTGATTCCCATTAGTAATGTGCTTGCAGGCATTATTTTTAGAGCTATCAATACACTGTTAATGAACAGGGGCTTGTAGGAGTTTATTGAGTTAATCATAAGTTGCACAGTTCTCCCTTTAGCCCTATGAGAGGATTACACTTCCCCTTGGAAGTGGTACAGTGCTTGAACTGGCCAACATGAATGGAAGCTCATGTGTTGCTTGCAGGTAGAGGCATTTAATTGCTACTGCAAATCATTTAGTGATCTCTTCTCCCTGTACATTCTATCATGGTAGTCTGTTCCCTAAATAAACATGAAGAACAAAGACCCTTAATTAACTTCAATGGGCATATAATGAAATAAAACATTGAAGCTAAATCATTGAGATTGAATGGCATTAAAATAACAGAAGTCTCCTGAATGACATAAAAGCCTAAAAGGAAATAGCCACATGCTAATTCTGCTCTATCTGGTGAAACAATATTTGAGACTTAGAACTAATTTTAACAATCACAAATATTATGATATGTAATAAAGTTTTACAATCTTATTTCATTTAGTTCAACTTAGACTTTTTTTTAATTCTATACATGGCATGTTATAGAACTACATATTTAATTGAATATGAAACAGTCATCATATTAAAAACAGCCACCAATGACAAATTTCAAATACTACATATACATATGACCCAACACACAGTCCATCCAAACTGTTATAGTTCAAAAGGCTTTGGCCAGTGTATTATATATCCTTTATAGAAGATTTTTCTATTCTTAGTATATTTTTCCTATGGATAGACTCACACTTTGCTTGGATAAAAAGAGTACCAATAAGTATAACACTTTCTGAAAGCTAAAATTATAAAGGAAATTGTTTCTATAATTTTTAAAAATGTAAGATGATCACTTATTATGAATGGTACATTGCCAGTTTATGTGTGTTACATAAGTGTAATTATTAATAACACTCTTTTACTCTAAAATCACCCCATTTCAAACAATAAATTATACATGCTCTACTAAAATATGTATGCCTATGTGAAGTTTATTATAGTAAGTGAAATGAATGCTGAGATTTGCAAAGATTAATTAAAACTAGATATGAAGACCATATTCAGACCCCAACCATAATCTAATTTCTATGAAGGCAGGACAAAAACATGCTATCATTAGCACCTATTATAGTATCTAATAATTAATGAGCACTCAAAAATATATATTAAATGTAATCATGGATGATGACACTAGATGAGATGACTAATGTATTAATGGCAGATTTAGGGTTCAAAAAGATTATAATAATGGGAATCAGTCAACTAACACTAAAATCATATAGGAATAGAAATCCTGGATTTTTCTTTTCAAAAATTGTCTTTCAACAACATGACAAAAGATGTTTTTTATATGTAACAAAGTATATAAAATTTTAAGAATTTAAAAAACATGTTGATTAACTTATTAACTTCTTTCCAAAAAAGTAATGATTTTGAGACAGTGAAAGAAAATAGGATGACTTCTTTTATAATTTGCATAATATTAAGTTGTATTAATCATGGAGGAAAAATCCTGCTGTATTCTGCACTGAACACACATGGCTGCTTTTTTGTTTAGCTTAGGGGTTTAATGATTTAGAATAAAAGAGCCTCTGAGTTTGTAGGCGGTATTTTTAAACCAGCTCAGCATTTGCTAAGGGAATTGGGACTATTTAGAATGGAGAAGAGAATACTTACCAGGTTATAATAATTGTTTGCAAATATTTGGAATGCTGTAATATATAGAAGAGTGTTCAGATTTTGTTTATCTCTAGAGGGCATAAATAAGACTAAACCAATAAGTGAAAGTTTAGAGGCACTATGTTAGAAGAATATGCAAGAAATTAGAACTGTTTAACAATGTAATAAGCTACTTCAGAAAGTATGGAATACCATATGTTAGAGATGTCCATCTTTCAGGAATAAAAGTTATTTCTCCCTTGACAAGATGAGTTGGACTTTTAAGATCCTTTACAACCTTCAAATTCCATGTATTTATTATATCATTATATCATACTGAGAAGTATTGGTTGAATGACTTATGAATGTACTAATGTGATTAATATAAGAATTAGAATTCCTAGGCCATTCAAACCCAAGAGTACAGTCAATGTATTAGAGGAATAACTACAATTATGACAGAATTTTCTATACGCTAATCTCCAATAGAATAGCTGGAATGTCAGAACCTCAATGTTTATCTTACTCTGGCAGGATCATGAGGAGTGGCTCACAACTTTTCTTTGAGGGCCATAAGCCTCTGTCTTTTCTCATCTGTCACAATGATGTTCACAACAACAATATCATTTCTTCCAAATTAGTAGAGAGCTGGGTGCTCCTTTCCATTATTTGTCTTGACCAGTTTATCTTTTTTAGGCAGGGGATTTTCCCACTATTTTGTGAAAACTCTCACCATTATGAAGGTCATGATCTCAGGGTTGTGATATTGAACTCCACACTGGGGGCATGGAGTCTGAGATTCTCTTTGTCTCTCTCCTACTCCCCCATCTTCGCTCCAAAACAAAACAAAACAAAACACTTCCATTCCAGTGACATTTGTTTTCCATCTGCACACAATTCAAGATGGACATTTGTTTCAACTTTGTATTCTACCATCCCTATCTTTTCCGTATAATTTTTATATCATTCATTCATTCATTCATTCATTCATGAGAGACACAGAGAGAGAGAGAGAGGCAGAGACATAGGCAGAGGGAGAAGTAGGCCCCTGGAAGAAGTAGGCCCCCTGCAGAGAGCCTGATGTGGGATTTGATGCAAGGACCCTGGGATGAGGACCTGAGCCAAAGGCAGATGCTCAATAGCTCAGCATCCTCCTTTGTCTTCACCAAAACTGCCTATTCATACTACTATATCCATCAATTTACAGTGGGGGCTGGAGAAGTCGAGGGCAGGATTACAGCCATTCCTGACTCAAGATGAATCAGTCTTTGCTTGGAGACCAGTTTTTAATGAGAGAAGGGAAAAAAGAAGAAATGAAACAAGAGAGGTAAGTGTACTAAGGGGTTCAAGATCCTAGTTCTAGTTATTTCTGAGGCCCAAGGACATTCCTACTACACATAATTTTAAATTCAGGAGGATTCCATGAGAAAGTAAATTCCTTTTTTATTATTGCTAGTGTAAGTGGGGTCTCTGGTTACTGAAAAGCAGCAATTTAATGACTAATTTGAAAATGCATGTACTTGGTTAGGCCAGTTTCTGTGATCTCTTCAAGTATTAATTAATCTTAAATTGTAGTTTTGTCATAATTCCTTACTTGTATTTTATTACATTTTTTAAAAAATTTTCTTCTGAAACATGTATTTGGCCATACTTTAGAATCTCCACTTTCCTTCAAGCAGATAGATTTAAACACCAATACTAGACAGGTTAAGAAGAAACTGGAACTAAGGCTGACTCTCATTGGCTCTCTCAGTAATTCTACTGGTTCTAACTTTCTTGACCATTTTTAAGCCTTAGAACAGGCAGGAGTTGGAAAACAGAAGTCAGAGAATCATCAGGTTCTCCGCTGACTCCTGGTATTTTAATATTAGCCAAAAAAAAAAAAAAAAAAAGAGAGAGAGAGAGAGAGATTCATATTGTTGACAAAATTTGTGAAGACTGGCATATTGTAAGGTTCTGCTGATATAATTCTAAAGAGGAATCAGACAGATAAACCACTGAATCTTGTGGGAGACCCTATTCGTTGTTTTTAATTGTGGGCACAGTAATATGTGAGTATCTGGAAGTGTAGTTTCCCCCAGGTGCACTCAGGGGAAAACCAACAAGTGTCAAATGCAGGAACATAAATACTCCTGCCCTTTGAACCCCGATGAAGACAATTCTGAGGTTTGTCTTCCATGGTCTTCAAAACTCTCCACATGTTGGGGCCAGAGCTTTCCTTTGAGACTTTACTTGATATCAGACTCTTTCAGGGTTTTTTTCCCCGTTCTACTTCATTCCCTGCTGAATTACATGGAATTACAATTTAATAAATCATTTTTACATAACTCTTATTTGAAGGAATACTTCTGGGCATACAAACCTAATGTATATATTAATGACTTGAGAGGTGATAATCCAAACCTGGGATATTTGTCCACATAGAAGGAAACATCATAAAGAGAGGGATCACCTGTCATTCAAATCCTAATATAAGAAAAACCCGCTTTCTATGTAATCCTACCATTGTGGGTTTTTTTTTTTTCTAATTTAGCATCACGAACAATTTTCTTCTGGGTTTTTGGTGAGTACCAAATAGAGTAGACATTATTACCCAACACTGCACATCATGTGTGTCTTTGGGAACATTCACATGCATTTTTGCAAGTTTTTTTTTTTCCATTTTTGCAAGTTTCTATTTTACTTTGCACATTAAGTATATGTAATAATAAAAATTAACTATCCAGTGTTTCTCAAGCAGAAATGGGATAATTAGCACACTTTTTGGAGTAGAAAGCACAGAGATCATCTTATGGGCAAGTATATAAACCCTGTCTTCCATTAAAAAAAAAAAAAAACATTTGTAGGCCAGCCCTGGTGGCTTAGTGGTTTAGCGCCACCTTTAGCCCAGGGTGTGATCCTGGAGACCCACGTCAGGCTCCCTGCATGGAGCCTGCTTCTCCCTCTGCCTGTGTCTCTGCCTCTCTCTGTCTCTGTGTTTCTCATGAATAAATAAATAAAATCTTAAAAAAAATTTGTATACATACATGATATAAAATTATAGAGGTCTGAGGTCAGGGCTCAGGTTCATCTAAAACTGTTTCTATCATCGTTAAGAGATCAATATGTAAACATCTCAATGATGGTGAGGACGATAGAGTTGAACCTTTAATTTGTTTCATTTTTCCTGTTATTTCTGTATTATTTTAGAAATTTCTTTGGAATTTATATTTTAGATTTATTAGAAATGTTCTTCTAATAAAACTAAGAATCAGTGGATCATGAAATTAAAATAACTACTTGTGTTTTATGAGTTTAATAATCCTCATTACCAGAAACTGAATAAGATGTGGCGTGGAATTGTTGGTACCCTGCTCTATTCCCCTTAGTGGCAATCCAGGATCCCCCACCTGCTGTGCCCGTCATAGCAACTAATGCCTTACAGCTGCTCCCTTCTCAAATTGCCCGTCACCAAGCAGGAGCTTCCTGGCCTGAGTTAGGTTGCCAGGTTTAGCAAATAAAAATGAGAGGTCAAAACTATTTCATAATAGTAATATATCATTTTCACTTTTACATTGATTCTCCTATAAGTGGACAATGGCATGTTTCAAAACAGAACATGTGATAGAGACATTGCTCTGATGCCTAATGACATGAGTGAAACAATGATGGAAATCCCATTCTTTTTTGTTAAGCCAGACATTGAAGTTATTTGAAAATAAGTACTCTTAAATATAGGGAACAAAATGAGGACTGCTGGAGGACTGGGTAGGGGGATGGGGCAACTGGGTGATGGCCATTAAGGAGGGCATTTGATGTAATGAGCGTTGGGTGTTATATGCAACTGATGAATCACTAAATTCTACCCCTAAAAGTAATACTAAGCTATAAGTGAACTAACTTGAACTTAAGTAAAATCTTGAAAGAAAAAAAAAGTAAAACATTGCAACTCTTCTCACTATTTTTATTTTGAAACTATATTAATATTCAAGAAAAGTTTTTATGCTAATATGTAATGTACTTCCAGTTCTAAAATGAATTAGTAGCCCACATGTATTTAATTAGTTTTGTTTTTGAAGGGAGTTCTTAGTAAGTGACAACATAGGAAAAAGTTAATTTTGTGGTTTGTCACTGATATTGTCGTCTAAAATTGAGAATAATTCATTGTCCAATACCTATCAGATTTTTAAAATTAGTTATAAAACACTTAAAGGTGAATATTAGAAGTTGTAGTAAATTGATATGGCAATAAGAGCTGCATGTGTGTGGGTTTAATGATGGTAATTGGCTTAATAAGGCAATAATGCCTCAATCCTTCCCAAAATAAGCAAATCTGCCACTCAGTCTCCTGAGGAGAATTCAAGAAAACCAAAATGCCATCTTATTTTTTATTGAGCTAGTCCACAATTCCATTTATATCTTGAACAAGTTAGGCTGGACCCCACTTAAATGACTTTAAAATCTATTTCAGGGTTGCTTCAAGAGCTCTTTGAAATAATGAGAGTTGTCAAGCTCATCTTATCTATTTTCCTAGAAGTTCTATAACCAGTGTGTGCTTTTGGCTTCTACCAGTCTGAGGAGAGGAATGTTGGGCACTTACCTGTGATCTGGATGAGACAAGGCAAGAAGTGATTTGGCTCCAAACCTACAGTCAATTGCTTATCTTTTTTTTTTTTAAGATTTTATTTATTTATTCATGATAGACATAGAAAGAGAGAGAGGGGGGCAGAGACACAGACAGAAGGAGAAGCACGCTCCATGCTGGGAGCCCAACGTAGGACTGGATCCCGGGACTCCAGGATCACGCCCTGGGCCCAAGGCAGGCACTAAACCACTAAGCCACCCAGGGATCCCCGTCAATTGCTTATCTTAAACCAGTTCAGCACTCTGGAGCCAGCTGCCAATTTGACAAGAAAGGGTGGAGGCCCCAGACAGTATCATACTTCTGTAGGTTTTTGGAGGGAGGGATTTAGAAAGATTTCCCAAATTAATCTCATAAATGGCTGCTACCATCAGGATTCGGCATCTTTTATTGTGTTTCTGGAGCTTTAAACCTCTTTGAAAACTACTCTGATGTAAAGGGTCCTACTAGGGTCCTATAATCTGGCCTATTTAGATCAATACCTACTATCTTTGAACAGTCCAGTGGGGAGGGAAAGAGATGGTAGGGAAATAAGAAAAAAAAATAATAACCTAGTGTCAGAACTTTGTAGCACCTGCCAATCCCATAAAATTACTGGAATATGTTACGGAGTCAGAGTCATGACTGCCCATTTTAGGGGAAAAATGAGGGCAATCAGAAAAATACTTCCAAGACTTTTGATGTCACTTCTCAGACCTTGTTGCTGAATCTCTAAAACTTTTTCATAGTATTTCTGATACACAGACTCAAGACCTTTTGAATCCCCCTCCATGGTTTCTCTAGATGTTTCTGAATTGGTTTAGAACAACACAATTTTAACCACAAGTGCACCTTATACACTATGCTGCTAATCAACCTACATTAATCAACCTACATTCTAGTTCCCTTCTTGAATTCTGCTCAGCTGTGCTGCCCAAGCAAACTCTCCAATTCCCAAACCCTGCCTTTGACAGAGAGAAATGAAAGTTGAAAAAAAAAAAAAAAGTTAAAGTATTCCACACTTGTAATCACATTAATTTAAAATTCAAATTCTAAAATTTCCCCTCACTCCCATCATACTCTGGCCAGAATCAGAGGGGTTTTGTGCAAGAACAGATGCAAGGCCCACAGCTGGTGGTGTCACTGAGACTATATACCAGCTCAGAACCATTCCTCTGTCCTCAAACTCTCATAGGTCCTACTTTTCCAAAGTTTTTCAGAAATATACCTGCAGACATTATATAAAACATTATAAAGTCTTTGATCTACAACTACAGAACACACAGACAGGTTACCAAAATGATACCTCTTTAAAGTTTATAATCCATGTATAATCACTGAATACAGTCCTACCTGAGCAAGAATAAATCCAAGTCCCAAAATATTTTAAATATTATGGTGTGTTGTTTTTATTAGCTGTAAACACAAAATAAACTTAGTGCTATCTGTGAGAAAGAAGTAGCGAGAGCAATGGAATTAACATAATTCTTGGCTCACAAAGGCTCATTTTTAAGGATTTACATATGTCGATGAATTTTGCTATGGATTGAATTGTCCCCCCAAAATTAATATTTGAAGTCTTAACTGCTTGTACCTCAGAATGTGACCTTATGTGAAAACAGTCTTTGCAGATGTAATTTGCAGATATAGTTAAGATGAGGTTATGCGGGAATAGCATGAGCCCTGCATCGACTATGACCACTGTGCATAGAGAAAGGAGAAACTTGCAGACAGACATGCATGCAGGAAGAATGCCATGTGAAGATAAAGGCAGAGATTGGGGTGCTTCTAAATGCCAAGGAATACCACAGTGAAATAAAAGACCAGGGCGGCTCTGGTGGCTCAGCGGTTTAGTGCCTCATTCCCCCCAGGGCCTGATCCTGGAGACCTGGGATTGAGTCCCGGATCCGGCTCCCTGCATGGACCCTGCTTCTCCCTCTGCCTGTGTCTCTGCTCTTCTCTCTGTGTGTCTCTCATGAATATATATATATAAAAAAAAAAAAAACTTTTTTAAAGACCAGATTTGTCCTTATAGCTCTCAGAAAATCTTGCCAACACCTTGATCTCAAATTCTGCCTCTAGAATTGTAAGATAATATATTTCTATTGTTTAAGCTCCTCTGAGTATTTTGTTATGGCTGGCCTAGTAAATGAATACAAATAATTTTGGCTTATTCATTTATTTGTCTGTTTCCAATCATTTGATGAACACTCATGAAATATCAGCTGTATTATTCAAAGAGGTGAGACTATGCAATAACAAATGACATTAAAACAGTAGTTTCCTATTCCTATTTCTTGTTGGTATTACCTATTCATTGAGGATCATCTGGAGCTCTGCCCTATTTTACCGAGTTCTGCCCTCCTCACACAGCAACATACCAAAGTGGCCAACAAAAGTGTGGCAGTTGCTACAGCACAGAGAAGAAATATGGTAAATCACGCACTGGTTCTCAAAGCTTCCTCCTGGAGGTAGCACATACCATGCTAGTGAAAATCACATGCCCACTCTTAATTCAAGGGGCTAGGAAAAAGATCCTATAATGTGCTCAAAAGAAGAAGAACTAAAATATATATGAACAATCAAATAAATGCCAATTCATCCCAAATCCAAAGTATTAGTAATAGTTTATATCATTATAAACTTTTTTTAGAACATTTCCTTTGTCTTCAAAAAGACCCCTTAATCACTTGACTAGTCAATTCCTTCTTCCAACACCCCTTCTCTAGTGGAAACAAATATGATTTAGTTTCTGTCTTTATAAGATTGCTCTTCTGGGCATTTTACATAAATGGGATCACACAACATGCAGTCTAGTTTCAAATAACTTTATACCGCTTTACATAAATTATAAAATCTTTATAATAATATATTTTAGTTTTCCCTTCTCTGTTGCACTATTATTAAGATAAATTTTATTTCTATTATCTGTTAGAAATTTCACACATTTGTATTTTTTGGCTTTTAAGAATCAATGATTTTCTAAAGATTTTTTTAAAATGAAAAAGTCATATCAAAATATATGAAGAAATATTGTAATTCAAATTAAGAAAATATAAACTCAATTTAAAAAATAGACAAAAGACTTGAGTAAACACTTTACAAAAAAAATGACACAAATGGCCAATAGGTCTTAAGAAGATACTGAGAATTAGTAATAGGGATATTTAAATTAAAACAAAAATGTTATCTCTGCACACTCAGGCTGAAGTATTATATTTTAAATGACAAATCCAGGTGTTTGCAAGGATGTAGAGAAACTGGAACTTTAATTCATAACTAGTAAGAGTATCACAAAAAGCAATACATATATTTACCATGCTTCCTGACAATTCTTTTTAAATATTTATACCCTCTGTGGAAATATATGCACAAACACACTCATTTGGGCACAAACGTTTATAACTACTTTTTTCATAATGGCCAACAATTCTAAATAAATAAACATTGAATCAATTCCCATTAAATACCAACAATATTTTTAACAAAATGAGAACAAACAATCCTAAAATTTGTACAGAACCACTAAAGACCCCAAATCGCTAAGGCAACTTTAAAAAAGAAAAGCAAAGCTGGAGGCATCAGAATTCTGGACCTCAAGTTATAATACAAAGTTTTAGTAATCAAGGCAGTGTGGTAATGGCCAAAAAAAAAAAAAATAGACACATAGATCAATAGAACAGAATAGAAAATCCAAAAAATGAACCCACAAATATGCGGACAATTAATCTTTGATAAAGCAGGAAAAAATATCCAATGGGAAAAAAAGTTTCTTCAACAAATGGTGTTGAGAAAAACTGGACAGCAACATGGAGAAGACTGAAACTAGACCACTTTCTTACAACTTACATAAAAATAAATTCAACATGGATTAAAGACCCAAATGTGAGAAAGGAAACCATCAAAATACTACAGACAGTAACATTGGCTTTGACATTGGCTGCAGCAAGTTCTTTTAGCTTTTGTGACTATTTCCTTCAATGTGAAGAAGCTTTTTATTGTACCCAGAAATGAACCCCCAACTATATGGTCAATTGATCTTTGACAAAGCAGGAAAGAATACTTCCTGAAGCAAGAAAAACAAAAGCAAAATAAGGCAAGATATAAAAGCAAAAATAAACTATTGGGACTACATAAAATATGTGCACATGCGCATGCGCACACACACACACAAAATAAGTCAGTCAGAGAAAAATAAATATCAGATGATTTCACTCATATGTAGAATTTAAGAAAAAACAAATGAGCAGAGGAAATAAAAGAGAGAGAGAGGAAAGTCAAGAAACAGACTCTTAACTGAGAACAAGCTGGTATTTACCAGAGGGGCAGACGGGGGGAATGGGTTGTATTGGTGATGGAGATTAAGGAATGCACTTGTGATGAGCACTGGGTGTTGTATGAAGTGTTGTATGTAAATGTTGAGTCACTCAATTTGAAACCTGAAACTAATATTACACTATATATTAACTAACTGGAATTTAAATGAAACCAAAACAACAAACAAAAACAACAAATTATGGCATATGAATATAACGGAACACATCTCACCAACATAAAAAAATATATTATACATATGTCAATGGGTTTGAACCTCAAGATTATGATGAGGTAGTGAAGTCTGACACAAAAGTGTATACTGTGTGAATAAATTATAAGAAGTTCTCAAACACACAAAACAAATCTGAAGTGAAACAAATCAGATAAATATTTGTCCTAGGTGGTGGATATATTCTACATCTTGGTTATATGGTGGTTATATGGGTAAATATATTTGTCAAAACTCATTGAATCATACGAATTCAAGTAAATACATCTTATTTTCTGTACATACAATACTTCTGAATAAAATTGTCTTTTGTCCCTGATCACTCTGTATGAACCACTAATAACCAGCAAGAAATATTTAAAATTTCCATCTTTAAAGGCAGGTATGTCTATATATATTTCACTTTTCCCTAAATATATATCTACTCTGACTTCTAAATGTCAATACCTATTTTAATAAGACTTCTCTTCCTTTTCAGTTTAATTTAAGCCTTATAAAGGTATAAAGGTCCCCCCTTTAAAAAGGGGGATGCCTGGGTGGCTCAGCAGTTCAGCATCTCCATTTGGCTCTGGGCATGATCCCGGAGTCCTGGGATCAAGTTCTGCATCAGGCTCCCTGCATGGAGCCTGCTTCTCCCTCTGCCTATGTCTCTGCCTCTCTCTCTCTCTCTGTCTCTCTCTGTCTCTCATGAATAAATAAATAAAATCTTAAAAAAAATAAACCTTATAAAGGGGTAATGAAAGGGAACCTTATGGTGATGGAACATGCTATCTCTTGATGGTGGTAAATCCATGTATATACTCAAGCAATAAAACTGTATGGAACTAAATACACATATACGAATGAGCACAAATAAAACTAAGGAATCCTACTAAGATCATTGGATTATATCATTGTCCATATCCTGATTCTGATTTTATAAGTTAATTTTGCAAGACATTACCAATGGGAGAGTATAGGTAAAGGATACAAGGAATTTCTCTATTATTTTTTTTACAACTCTATTTGCATCTGCAGTGATCTCAAAAAGTTTTAAAAACCTAAATCTAATCCAAGAAAATTAGTTTTTGTTCATCAAAAATATCCTACATTCAAAAAAAATCCTATATTCACTGCTCCTGCTATCTACATTTCTTTCTTTCTTTTTTTCATTTCTTTCTTTTTTTAACATTTTTATTGGAGTTCGATTTGCCAACATATAACACCCAGCGCTCTTCCCATCAGGTGCCCCCTTCAGCGCCCGTCACCCAGTCACCCCATCCCCCTGCCCACCTCCCTTTCCACTACCCCTTGTTCATTTCCCAGAGACAGGAGTTTCTCATGTTCTGTCTCCCTCTCTGATATTTCCCACTCATTTTCTCTCCTTTCCCCTTTAATCCTCTCCACTATTTTTTATATTCCCTGAATGAATGAAACCATATGATTGTCCTTCTCTGATTGACTTACTTCATTCAGCATAATACCCTCCAGTTCCATCCACATTGAAGCAAACAGTGGGTATTCATCCTTTCTAATGGCTGAGTAATATTCCATTGTATACATAGACCACATCCTGATTCAAAAAGCCAGGAATTTCCACAGACTAACTTTCTTTAACAAGAAACTCCCAATTTGTCTTGGGAGTTACGTAAATCACAGTTAATTTTCTTTTAAGTTTTTCAACAAGAACCTATTTATTCTGATAGCCCACTATATTTTTTCTATTCATCACAGCACACCAAAAATCACTGTGTTTGAACTCATACTCCAGGACCCTAGAATCCATAATAATTTTGTCTAATCTAATACATAAGCAAGAATCACTTCGGGAGCATTGTAATAGAGGACCAAGACAGTTTCCAGGTATGCCAGCCATGTTTTCTTTCCTTTACCTTGTATGTGGTTCCCAGCAAGATAAGAGTTGAAATGTTGGATCCTAATAGGCTAAGGATCCTCTCCATGACTTGATTTCATTATATTGCATTCAAGATAGAAGACCCCAATTGGGCCTGACTTTCAAGAGGATAGAATCACTATGCAGTCAAACATCTAAACTGTTAGGTATAGTCTTTTTTTCTCACTTTCATTTTGCAGGCATAAAAAGGCTAAGTAGGATGTTTTCAAATAACTGTGATCTTTGCCTTCTTTTTAGATGTATTTTGATCTCCCAAATATATTTCTCAAATAAAATACTGGGTTAGATTGACTTGTCAGTGGATAAAGAAGTTATGATATGATATATATTACATATATTACATATATATATGGTGGAATGCTACTCAGCCATCAAAACAATGAAATCTTGCCATGTGGATAGAGCTAAACTGTATTTTGCTAAGTGAAATAAGTCTATCAGAGAAAGACAAATACCATATGACCTCACTTGTGTGGAATTTAGGAAAGAGAATGGATGAACATATGAGAAGGGGGAAACAAGCAGAAGGAGAGAGGGAAACACTCCATAAGTGACTCTTAATGATAGAGAATAACCTGAGGGTTGATGGAGAGAGGTGGGTGGATGATGATGAGTTAGATGGGGGATGGGTAATAAGGAAGGCAGTCTCTATGATGAGCCCTGGGTGTTGTATGTAAGTGATGATCACTGACTTCTACTCCAGAAACCAACATTTCACCATATGTTAACTAACTAAAATAATAATAAAATTAAAATAATAAAATAAAATAAAATAAAATAAAATAAAATAAAATAATAAAATAAAATACTGGTTTATGCATCAAGAAAGGGAGAGTAAGCAACTGCTGCTTGTTGTGGGGGGGGGGTGTCTGTTTTTTGTTTGTTCATTTTTTCTTTTTTTTTTTTTTTGTTCATTTTTTCTAATACTGGATTTTTTTTTCTTTCTAAAATAGAAGTTACAGGGGAGAAAATCTGCCTTGAAACTGTGAACCCCTGACACTAAAGAAATTAATAAACTTCCCAAACATATAGGAGAAGATTTAGGTCTTCATTTTGTTAAGCAGATTCATCAACTTGAGTAAAAATGAGAGACTGGAAGAGAGATACTTAGTTTGCTATGTTGGTAACTGGGAATTGGAAATTGACACTGATAAGCCCTAAGAGAGCCCAGCCCAGCAAATGTCAGGGTGACTGGCTAACAGGCCTGCAAATTATTATCACACATAATTGCTTTTCAGGTCTTTACTCCCCTTTCCACCAACTCCTAGCCATTCATTATTTTCTGTCTTTGTTGCTACTGTTTTTCTTATAATGCAAATCAAGGTTTTATGGTCTTAATGACTTCTACCAAGAATTGAGTGGACCTGCTCTAAGTCTTTGATCATTTAGTGTCATATCCCACCTCCTGAATCCACCTTTAAACAAGTGCATGCTATATTCATTTATACTCCTTTTCCAAAGTGAACTGGCTTATTATAAACCACCTAGGGTAACTTTGTAAAATATATTCCTTATAAGAATCATAAATGTATCCTTTTGTGTAATAGCTTCTAAGTTTGTCCTACCTTCACCTCTATAACTTTCCGTAGACCCAAAATTCTTCACCCCTCAGAAACCTATTCAGTCTTGTCCTGTTAATTTTTTTTGTAAGATTTTTCTATGCTCTTTAAATAGTAAGTTTCTAAGTTTGAACCATGATTCTAACAGAGATAATACTGCCTTCAGAGCTAAGCAACCACCTGGGAATCAAAGACTCTGATTTTTAATTTCCTTCCTTTGACTAACTTGCCAAAATTCTGGGATAATCACGATTTCCAGGTACATCAAATTCTGCCTTAAGTAAAGTAGGATTAATAATATAGTAAGGATTTGGTGAGGTGGAACTAATGGATTTTAATATTTTGCAATGATAAAATAGCACATGGGGATGTTTGGAAATAGGTCTATCATTCTGCTGAATGAAATTTCTAAGCCTGTAAATGTTTTAATGAAACCTGAACCCAGTCTTTGAAAGTGTACTTAGTTTGTTTCTGGGCCCTGAAGCTTTCCCAAATTTTATTTATTCATGAATAGGTTAAGAACAAGTAAAATTAAAGCAATTTTGCCATTGTTCATTTTGAAAATAGCTCCAAAGACTAAATAGTAAATGAGGCCTAAAATGAACAGTCAGCCTAAGCCCAGCAGGAGAGTTCCTCAGAGGGGGACAGATTTGGAAACTAACACTTTTCCATTTGCTGTATCTCTACAGAGGTGTGAATTTCTAGAAAGTCACACAGCCTGCTTAAATGGGAAAACTTGCAGGGCAAATAAAACTCGGCTGTCATGGTCATCTGAAACTCTCATCCTTCCCCTGCACTGGAACCTCTTATTTCTTATCAGTGTACTATACCTGTCAAGATATATCTCTCATTAGTGTACTTATTATGGATCCTACATAGACTACTGCTTCATCTGTTTTTTTTTTAAATAAGAAAGTTGATAATTTCTTATATTACCTACATTTAGAAAAGTGCAATCTCATGGAGTTGTAGGAGACTGTGGATGGAGGGGATAGTGTTGATTGCAACAGAACATAGAACAATGCATGTCACTTCAATTCCAAAAGGCTGCACTCTGATATATTTTTTTCCAAAATTCAAAGTATGTATAAGTCTCTTGGCAGTAAACCACTTGCCTTTTTTTTGTGTGTTAGACATTCAGCCATTCTTGTTAATGAGAGTAATCACAACAATGATTGAAAAACCTGCAACTGGTTCAACATATATCAAATGCTAGACATATAACTCTACTTTTTTTTAATGTAATATCTGATTTTTTAATTCTCACAACCACCCTGTGAGGGCTTTCTATCCTCATTTTATACATGAAAATGTTGAGGCTTAGAGAATTAGTGGCTGTTTATGGTAACACAGTAAGTTGTGGACCTACATAAAAAACCTCTGTGAATCCAAAGTCCACCATGACACCTTCCCTCATCATCACTGTCACTCTTCATTAAAAGATGCTGGTATATTGCATTAGTCATGCTTAAATGTTGGCCTGGAGATGTGATATTCTGAAAGGTAGAATGTTCCAATTTTCTTGACATGAGGTCTAAAATTTCATACTTGAGCACTACATAAATTGGATCATTAAAAATTTCTTTGAAAAGACAAGTACTAGCTATTCCCAGGTGAGTGAAACTAGATGTCCACACCCTCTTCTCCAACAACTGTGGATTCCTGGTGGCTGTAAGGTAAGCATTTTAACAGAAAGGGTTACAAGGCAAGGCAAGAGGAAACAAATATGTAACCCTTCTCTGCATGCTCTCATGTTTTTCCCTTTCTCTGCTCTTCTCTTAGACCTCTAATTATATTTCCATAGCTTCTTCCTTTCATTCCAACACCCCTCTCTCACTTTCCATAATTCCTTCCTGCTCCCCTTACTCCTTTCTTTCCTCCCTCTTCTTTCTTCCCACCTCTAAGTCATAAATAGTGTTGCCAAAGTCAACAGCCTGTACAGTGTGCCTACTCTGCTTGCATATTCAAGTTTGTTTTAATTTCAGTTAAAATTTGAAGACAATGAGCTGTGACTCCTCAGGGACAGAATTAAGGTATCAGGACTGGCCAGTGAAGGTGGTTGGTTGGTTGGTTGGTTGGTTGGCTACATGGCCTTCTTAGGACCACTAAAGCACAATTCTTTCTCTGTGAAATCAGACTGAATAGCAACAAATAAAAGTATTTCTGAGATTTCAAGTGATTAGGGAGACTTGCCAAGAGAGGATGAGGGGCAAGTTGACATTGCGGAAGGCATGAATGCTGATCCTAAAGCTCATCATTATGAACACTGGGTTTCTAATTGTAAAATACTTGCCAATATGATAAATGCAAATTTTTGACAGGATTCACAAACTTGCTTCTGTAAAGGCTAGAGAGTGAATATTTTCAGTTTTGAAGGTCTTGATGACCTTCCCATTATAAAAATGGGTAAATAACTAGATTTGGCCCATAGGGTGTTCTGCTGATCTCTGTTTTAGAGCCTCTTTTATCTCTGTGTCTCTATCTAACTAATCATCATATTTTAAATAATCTCCCTCTAAATGAAAATAACTCATTTTCTCTCCTTCCCTGAGCAATTATGTTCTATTTATTGAGTTAATCAATGTTTCTGAATTGTCTCATTTAAACTTCCAACCATCTTGAAGTTGATATACTATCATCATGAGGCTTGGAAAAGCTTAGTAACTTGGCCCCCAGCATGCAGTTGTTTAGTAGCTGGAATATGTCTGGGATCTTATGGTTTTAATGGTCTCTTCACTAATCTCCCAAAGGATCTTTTAGCCTAGGTTTCCAGCTCTCCTTCCCATTCTGTACAAGGCTACTGAAGTGATTAAGTAAAGCCTGAACATAATCAGATTCCTTACTTGTTTAAAAGTCTTCAATGAACTGAATCTGCCTAAACTCTCCGGGCCTTCTCCAGCAAGAACCCACTCATCTTCACCCTTCCTCTTCACACAAACTCACTCAGTGTGTGAACTTAAATCTTAGCCATAACAAACTGCTGTAGGACCCATAAACACATAAAACAGTCTCAATGCCACTACAGTTTTATTCATGAAGCTGTTGATTCCCTCTCACTCTCCTCCATCTACCCCTTTATTATTCTGTTTTTTAGTGTGTTTCTAATGTTCCTTCAGGAAAACTTTCTTGACAAGGTTAGGTTGAACATTTATTTCCTCATTCTGAATGTTTTTCTTCTGCGATACTTGTATATCACTGTGTAACAATTTTTGTTTGTCTTATTGTACAATGTTTTCATTGCCTTTTTATTGTGTTTGTCTGTCTTTCTATTATATTTACAAGGGTATTATTTGACAGGGAATTTGACTAATCATTATGGAACCTGAAAATTTTACACAATTTGCAAGAGAATGGAGAATCTTGCAATTCTGAGCAAATACAAGAAAGGATCCCAATTATGAACTGTGTTTATTCAAAAATATGTACTACACTTTCACAAATATAAAAATATACCTTGGTGATACAGGACATAAACAGATACAGTTTTACAGTCCTGTTTTTGTTCTGTTTTGTTTTATTGATTTTGGGAGAATAAAGGGAGCTATAGCTAAGACATGCATTATGAGGTAAGTGATGTAACCTCTGTGGAGTCCCATCTATGAAAACATAGATTACTCTATAGTGAAAATTTGACTTAGGTAAAATGATAAAATAGTCATAGTCTTCATATTACAGGTTATTCTATCAAATGTAAACAATATATTAAAAGAAATTTTCAGACTGCAGTCTAGGCCCCTTTATTTTTTTTTAAGATTTATTTATTTATTTGAGAGAGAGAGCACATACATAAGTAGGGGGAGAGGCAGAGGAAAAGAATCCTCAAGCAGACTCTGTGCTGAGTGTGGAGCCCTATGTGGGGCTCAATGATTTCAAGACCCATGATCTGACATCGACCTGAGCAAAAACCAAGAGTTGGACACTCAACTGGCTGAGCCACCCAGGCACACCTCTAGGATCATTTAAAAACTTTGATGATGAATATGACCATGAGTTAGAAAACCAACTATTATTATTGTCCTGAGGTACAGATTTAAGAATAAAATCTAAGCAACAGGTCTATAATAACATATGAAACATCAATTTAAATCTTTATGGTGTTTATAAAAAATTATACTGAAAAAATAATTTAGCATGTAAAAGCACAAAAGGGTTTTCTGTTATTTAGGGCAAATGTATTCAGAGTTAATGTTAATAATATGTTTGTCCTATTCTTTCATTATTTTTCATGCGAGAATATTTTACTTTGCCACAGCTGTCTTCTTTACTTGAAACTGACTTTTTAATATAGGGATAAAACACAAAACTCTGATACTACAAAATAATCTTGAGCCTCCTCTGTAGAGTTAGTTTGGAAACTTTCCTATTAGACTGTAACCTTGCTAAAGGGGCCATATGGAAGTAAATAATCATCTACAAAATTGACAAAAAACAGTCATGGTCCTGTCACTTATATGGCTAGGGAAGAGTCTGTAGGGATGAGTGAGTTGGGGAAAAGGCAGTTTCATTGTGAATTTACCTGAGAATAGTGTTTACTAATGAACTATTCCAAATACATTAGTGGCCCGAGGGAGTATTCTCCATGTCTCAAAAGTATAATGTTTGATAGCTAACACACTTCACTCATGACAATTGTAAAATGGTCCCAGCCTGCAGTCCTGTCTCTGAACAAGGATGCAAGGAATCCCCAGGAGACACTGGAGATCTACACTTGCACATTAGAATTCCAAAGAAGCAGACAGGACAGAAACACAGCCACAGAACGTAAAGGAGCTTCTGTCTCATTACAATTAGCTGAGAGTATGGTGTTCCAAGCATCAAATTAATAAAGGATGTTGTTTTATCTTTGATTTGGATAATAAGAATAACTCAGTTTCATAGCTCATGAATTATAACATGCCTCAAATCACTATATGTAATGCTGATGCTGAGTCCATTGGTGTCTCTCAGCAACAAACAGGTAGTAAAATAGGAGACAATACCCATTTATTTTTTCAATATACATGACTTAATCTAAGGAAAACATGGAAAAAGATGTACTAGGTTTGTTGGCAAATCAAGATCTTCTAAAAATCACAATTGGCAGAAAGTACTTCTTGTTTTCATATGAAAACAATTCTGAAGCATATCATTGAGATGATTGATCAAGGCTAATGCATTAAATAAACAAAAAAGCTCTCTAAGCCCATTGTTCTTAAATTGTCTAAGGAAACTCAGGGGAATGCCACAGGGTATTTCCAATGTTCAAGGGAAACACAGATATATCATACAAACTACTAGAACATTATATTTTCTACTTTCATCCTGACGATGTCATCTCTTTACAAGGATGAAATTAGTTCGTTGCTATTATTGAAAGCAGGTACTTTAGGAAATGAGTGGTGCTGTCCAAAATTTGAGAAGTTGTACAGTGCCCAATTTGTGCACACATTCCACTATTGAATAATTGCTGTTTTGAATTGTACCCCTGGAGTCAATATTTGTTATGCTAAGAACTATGCAAAATGCTAATTGTGTTCTCTCTTTAATTGAAGTGAATATAATTTTACTAATAAAGTGACTCAAGACGGCAACTATAGAAACCACATTTAGATAGGATTAGTCAAATAAATGCAATCTGTTTCAGGCATTAATAGCTTTATTATCTGGTTTGTAAATGTATTTGGGACACAGAACAAGATGGAGAATGGTTTGGGTGAATAACCTAGGCAAGGAGATGAATTAAGAGAAGACACAAGTTTCTTCTAAACATAGTCTACCTGAAAGACCTTTTCCTACAGTGTCATTAAGTGGGGATTCTTTCTCTACCCTACACTGGAAAACCCCCTGAATGTATTGCCTGTGGTTGAGACATTTTTGAATAAAGCATCAGGCGACTGGTAACAGGTTCAGACTCTGTAGTAGATTTTAGGGGACGGAGACCCCTCTGAGAGCCCCAAGAACAGCTAGCTCCAGATAAACTCTTAGTCTCTAAATCCTAATAGAATGAGGGAGGAAAGGTAGGGGTTAAAGTATGGAAAAGAAGGCTTGCCAAGAGTAAGACGAGAGAAGAAGGGATGGGAGAAGTGGAACAAAGAATCTGACTTGTACTTATGGTTTAATTTCACTTTCTTTTTTTTTTTTTTTAAAGATTTTATTTATTTATTCATGATCACACAGAGAGAGAGAGGCAGAGACACAGGCAGAGGGAGAAGCAGGCTCCATGCACCGGGAGCCCGACGTGGGATTCGATCCCCGGTTTCCAGGATCACGCCCTGGGCCAAAGGCAGGCGCCAAACCGCTGCGCCACCCAAGGATCCCCCTTAATTTCACTTTCTGGAGTCACACCTCCCCATTACATAATGAAATGCTTTAGAGCAGTAAATGAGAGCAGATTCTTTAACATAACAGCACACACGATGCTAGAAGCCCTTCAGCAGTACTTTCTCTGCTTATCCACTGGGCTCAAAGTCAGAAAACCTTACCTGGGAGGCTGCAGTATTTGATGAGCCAGCACCAGCTCCACCTGAATAGAATGCTGTGGTCATCAAGTCTACCCTGCTGCCCTCGATTCAAAATTAACCTTGGCATGTTCAAAAAAGAATGTAGCAATTCAGGTGGAGCTGCTTCTCTGTTTGATAATACGCCTGAAGAGCATCTGCTTTCTTAAGTCAAGACTGCTACACACAACGAAACTCTTTTGTGTGCAGCATGCAAAGCCAGGTCATTAACACACCTGCCAGAATAGGAGAGAAGGAGGGAAAAAATATTTTCTCCTGGTAAAATCATTCATTTAAGATATTCTGGTTCACAGTGCTATCCTTTGACCACCCCAATTACCTCCTTTTGCCCTTACAAACAAGTGGTGTGAATATTAAAAAGGAGAAATGCAATCACGGTCTGAAATGAATAGTGTTGTTAAATCATTTTCCTGGAGAAAAGCAACTCACATACCTAAGCTACATGTATCTCTGGTTTTCACAAGGGCGGAATGCCCTTGCTGTGGACTGAAACAAACAATGTTTTATTTTTGTTTCAACCTCTGTTGACTTTCCTATGCATTCCTTCCCCCTCTGATGCCACAGCCTCAATTCTGAGAATAATTAGCAACACCCAGGGGTGATAACAGGGCCACAGCAACCTAACAGCGATATCTTGCCGGCGCCAGCTGTGCTTCAGTATTTATTTATTAAGATCACAATATTTACACAGTATGAACTCGTTGAGATGGTGGGGGATTGAGCAATGCTCCAGCAGCTAAATTTCATCTGTATTTTTTAATGGCAAGGAAAAAAACTTCTAGGCTATGTACTGTTTACTTCTCCGGGTAGAAAATTCAAGCTTCTAATTCCAATCCAGTCCTGTTTTTTGGCAGCTTGGTGTATGGACTCTGGAGAGGTTTTGCAGACATGCACTGCAGTGGCTGCTGCTATGAAACCTACTTGTCTAACACAGAGGGAAGCTTAAATCTGCTGCAGTTGTACGGAATGACACAGCAAAGAAATCAGGCAGCAGGTTTTCAGTGGCTGATAATTTCACCGGACCCAGATCTGTGACTAAACAATTTAAACATTTGCTCCAAGTCCCATTTCACTTGAACTAGTATCTCTTTTCATTTGCTCTTCTGTGAGGGTTGTTAACCTGGTGGTAAGCAACATGTATTGAGATTTTCATCTGCTGAGTGCCACCTGAGAGAGTTTTCAGTGTAGATAGGCAATTGTAGGACTTCAGTTTGGAAAAAAAAAATGTTAAAAGTATCTTTTAGGCCAGAAAGAAATAAATGGCAGGAATAAAGAAGTGCATTTCCCACCCCCTGATATTTCGGTCTTGAAGCTCCTCTAGGAAGTTTGTTCCCCTTTTAAAATGTTCATATTGTTGATCAATGATCTCATGAGCATTAAGAAATTGCAATACAATGGGAGGCAACTGGATTGTTCTTTTATAATGAGACTTCACACAAATTTCCTAACTCTCGTGCATTTTTATTTTCTCTCATTGTAAACATAAAAATATGCTTACCACCAAGGTAATTCAGTATCTTTAAAATAATTGGCTTAATATGTTTAAGTATTTTGAGTATGGGGGCTTAATGTAGTCACATAAATAGTCTTCATAAATGATAAATTATAAATCTAAGTTATGCAAGAGATATGTCAATATTGAAGAAAACAGAATCTTTAAATTTTGGCTGTAACAAGTAATAATGATGATAGATTATTCTGGTTACTTACAACAATTTATATAATTGTATATCTAATTATAATTATATGTCATAAATTATATATCTAATTACTTATAGCAATGTGTATATGATGATATAATAATAATTATATGTAATATTTATTATTATTGACTGATAAATCTTCCTTAAAAGAGTTGCAAGTTCCTCTTTTAAGGAAGATTTATCAGATAATAATGCTGCACAAGGTCATAAATTATAAAGTTATTCTCAAGCACTGGTTATTTTCATGCCAGCCTTAGCCTTTTTAAAAATTAAAAAGAGGATAATGCAGCAGTTCAGTTGACATTTAATATTGTATTGTCCATATCACTTTATCTTACATCAGTCTTACTGCTTTTATATTATTAAAATATCCCAAACGATCTAACATGAATAAGAAATCTAATTTTCTGTACTCCTTTGACTTTTGTTTTAGAAAAATAGCTGCAAAAATCATGGTTGTATTTGGGGTAAACTTATTAGTGAAGTACAATATACATGCAGAGGAGTGAAGAGAACATAGTCACACAGACTGATGAATGTCCTCAATCTGAACACATTTTTGTTTCTAGATCCAGATTAAGGAATGAGTTAGTACCTGTACACAGAAATCTCTTGGGCTCTTCAATGCACTCCTCAATCTCTAAGGTAACCACTATTTTGATTTCCAAAGACATAGATTATTTTGGAGGATAATTTAAATATTCACAATATAAATAGATCACATGAACTTCCCATTTAACATTGTTGATATTCCAAATGCCAATGCATAAAAAATGATTAAAGCTAGCAAGAAAAATTGTTTTGAGTTTTACGAGGAAGACCATACATGCATCCAGATAGCAGCTGCTGACAGGGATAACTGCTGTGTTTATGTTTGGAACACAAAACAATCCTGTTCTATCTTCACTTGACTACAGGCAAAATTCAGAAAGCTGGAACTTCATTGCTGCCTTAGACACTGATAGTATATTTTCAGTTGCCCCCAAGTTATTCAGTTCAAAAGTTGCCATGCAGGAAAATTTCTAGTCTAGGTAGAACAAATAGATAAGATGGGAATCTAAACACTAGCTAAAGCTAACTGTCTCAGTCTTGTGTTTTTTTTTTTTTTTTTCAGTTTCAAATGACTGTTTCAAGTCAATGTTCAAAGATACTCAGAATTTTTTATTCACAAAACTAAGTGGATTTCTTTACTTAGCACTGAGTGATTGAATTCTCAAAAACAAACAGACGAATGTTTATTGTTCATCTAATGCTACTTTAGGAAATCTGCTAATACTTGTGGATTTCTTGTAAATAAGTGAGTGCATGGAGCAATTTTCTACATAGAAAGCATAATTCACCTATGGAAAAGATCCCCTGATGACTTCATGTAATCTCATGTAACTGGGGGTTGGGTTTGTGTATACAAATCCATATGTAGTTCTATCTATTATTAGATGTCTCTTTGCCCTTGATATCCTTGAATCTTTTCACTAATGAAACAATACCCCGATACTACTCTACAGTGAAACTCTAGAAACATTGAATTATATAAAAATCCATATTCAGCTATGCAGTGTCCAAATTTAAGGTCAAACAAGCGCTCTTTCTTTTATATATGCAAAGGACTATGGGTGCAGAGAAACTTCAAGATCTCCTAATGACTTAAATGTTTCAGATACTATTTCTATAACAATTTACCTTCTTTCTTTATGCTTTTTTTTTTTGATTCATGAGAGACACACAGAGAGAGAGAGGCAGAGACACAGGCAGAGGGAGAAGCAGGCTCCATGCAGGAAGCCGGATGCAGGACTCCATCCTGGGACTCCAGAATCATGCCCTGAGCTGAAGGTAGATGCTCAACCGCCGAGCAACCCAGGTGGCCAGAACAATTTACCTTCTTTCATCAACTAAAGTGTTGTCTCAAATAGAGAGGATATAGAATTGTAACAGCAAGCAAAAGATAAAATTGGCAAATCTGTATACATACATTTTGAAAATGTGTTTTTCCCCTAATCCACCTAAGTGCAACTATTTATCTTTATTTCTTGCACCTCATCAACTATTCATCAAAGATGAGTGATTAGGGACGCCTGGGTGGCTTAGTGGTTAAGCGTCTGCCTTCGGTTCAGGGAGTGATCCTGGAGTCCTGGGGTTGAGTTCCACAATAAGCTCCCTGCATGGAGCCTGGTTCTCCCTCTGTCTCTGTCTCTACCTCAATCTCTCTCTCTCTCTCTCTCTGTCTCTTATGAATAAACAAATTAAATCTTTAAAAAAAAGATGAGTGACTATTTAGTTTCTGAAAAGGTTTTTATGCATATGGCCAGAACAGGAGTGGTTTGAAAATATTGTCCACCAGGATAAATGTGACAAAGAGCAATACCTTAACCATAAAATGTCATCGCACTTAGTCTACTTGAGTTCAAATTTGTGACAATTCAAAATATTAAATATTTTTCCAAAAAAGTTTATACTATATGACATATATTATTACTATTATTTTATTATATTGTCAAATAATTCAAGTCTACTGATTTTTTCACATATTTTCTTAAATTAGATATATTGATGTAATATATATAATAACTGATATGAATAATTAACTCTTAAATGTATTTGAAATATTGAGAACTTTGTGTTTTTCTCTAAATAAAGAAGGCTTGTCTCTCTGGCAGTCATTATATTCCAAATTTACTGTATTACATATTAAAAGGGATTTATGATGCCAAATAATGTTTACCTATTAGTTATAGTTTTAATAAAATTTTATCTAGATTAATAAAATTAAAAAATGATGGAAAACATCACTGGGAGACAGAATACTCAATACATTTGATTTAATCATCTTTTGCTACTTTCTTTATAAATTGGACCATTTTATTTATCAAGAAAAATGAAGATGAATCTTATCTTCCCTCCTGATCTGGAATTTATAGTAAAAATTCTATCTGTTTCTCGTGGGCCCACCCTCCCTGAGTGGCAATATTTAATTCTGGGTCAAAGTGTGGTGACCTGCATGATCTCCAATGAAGTACAGTGTTCTTTGAGGAAATTCAATCTAGTCTGGCATCACAGTTAAAAAAATACTGAATCTGATAATTAGGGTCATGTTCATTTTCTATCAGATTATTTCTTGTGTTTTTTTAACGTTTCCTAATCTCCCCAATTATCTCTTTCTTTTTTGATATCATGAAGACCATTAGAAGTTATTTCACAGAGTAGTGCTAAGCTAGACACTTCCCATTTTCTTCTGCTTCATACCTCATCCTTCTAGGAACCCTAGAATCCATACAGCCCTTTGCCTGATGCCCGAGGTGTGAATGTCTGATCCTAGGAGGAATAGTCAGACTTGCTCATTGTTGGTGAAAGTGAATTGAGATAAAACCTGAGTTAATTAAATGATGGTGGGTTTGGGAGGCTTTGTATGTGCACATACATGGGAATGTGCACAGTGACCTTCTATTTAAATGGAGCTTTTATTCTAGTGGTAGACAGCAAACAATAAATCAATAAATCCTAAAGGATGTCCATGGTGAAAAGAATGGAGGAAAAAAATCAATAAATATGAGAAGGAAATTCTAAGTAGATGTTTACAATTTTAACACCTTTATGTTAAAGAGAATCCAAAGAATACCTGTACTGTATTTTGGAGCTTATTAAATTAATGCCTATGATATATACTTCTCCCTGTCCTAGAAATGGCCCACACTCAGATTCAAACAACTAAAAACCTTAGGTTTTACTAGAACAATTCATTATTTTGGGGACAACCTAATCTACCATATTTTTATGAGATTTCCCTCTGGAAACTGCTGACTTAGTGTAATGGCATTAGGAAAATTCCTTGGTTAAAAAAAAAAAAAAAAGGAAAATTCCTTGGTCATTGAGGTCTTAATAACCTCCCAGCAATCCTGTAAAAAAATCAATATGCAAAATACAAATCCACCAATTAGGATCTCAGTAGTTTTTAGGTATATTCCTGTCAGGATGATTTATTTATGGAACAGATATTGAATTGCCCATTCAGAATCAGCTAACATTTGCTTCTTAGAGACATTTCTTAAATGTGTAAGTCAACAGTGAAAGAGGCCAAATTCAATCTTGACCTCAAAACTAATACATTGTGTACACCCATTATTTGCATACAACTACTATAAAATATAAATAGCTTTGTTTAAGAGTTTTGCTCTATGTGAAGGGCTGTTAAAGACAGAGCAGTGTATCCAAGGTCAGAGGTCACTGTGACTCTGGTAATTTATATGTTTAGTCTATTTTCAGTTTTTTTTTATTCCATGCAATTTATTTTCTCTGAACTTTTATATCTACATGCAGTTTTGTAGGTATATTATGAGCTGTGAAATCCTGTTAGAAGGCTGGACTAAAGGCTAAAAAGTGGAAAAAATGTGATAGAGAAAACACATTAGGCATGTAGGAATTCTCAGTTCCATAAAATTGGAAAGAATAAAGAAAATTAAATAGAGAAATGAAATCTCTCTTCATTTTGAGAATCTCTCTTTACAATGGTATCTTTCTCATGGCTTTGATTTGTCTGCATTACAGTTAATAGGTACTTGTATATTTTGACTACTCACAGGTAAATTGCTCAAAGGCAAATGCTATAATATTGTTATTTTATTTTCCATATTTGGAGTAAAATCATGCGAATGTTAGTCATTGCTCCATAGAAATTTGTTGGATGAATAATGTCTGTGATATTCTTTTTTTAAGGAAAACATCTCTTTTGTTGCTATTTTTAAAAAAAATCAACAACCATAAAATATATATAAAAAATTAAAGAACTATAGGCTTTGTTTTTCAAATTGCATTATCTACCTATTCTAGGATATCTGAGGAAAAACTGCAATATAAAACTAATCTCTTGTTACTTATGCCCCAAGGGTGCCTGGTAATAAGCAAACATAAATCTGGAAGGACAGTCTCTCATTCTCATCCAGACAGGATTCCCCTGGCAAAAGCCCTAAGTAATATGAAATCACATTTCAAAGTTACAAAACATGTAAAGAAATGATCCATCACAAGCAAGGCTCAGCGGTAATCATAAATATTAGAACAAGATACCGAAGAATCTCAGTTAATAAAATCATAGTTAGAAAGCATAAATAAATAAGCTTAAATAATCACAGATATCGAGTCATCAAAGCATAGAAAAACCCAGAATAATTTAAAAAGAACCAAATACACATATTCTGCATTTAAAGACATACATGGAAAGTTAAATAATTAAAATATATAAAGGAAGTTAAAAAGTGAAGGATAGAATTACAACCTATAAAATTATAATACATCCACAAAATTTTCAGAAATAGCAATGAAAGGACAACGGAGGAGAGACAATATTCAAGATAGAAAGGCTGAGAAATCTCCAAAATTGCCGTAAGTCATAAATCCTTACAGGTATCATAGTGGTTCTCAAACAGAATAAAAAACAAAATATCTCAAACACAGGCATTGCTATAAACTGAATGGTTTGTGTCCCCTCCCCACCCCCAATTCATATAGTGGAACCTAATTCCCTATGTGGTGATAGTTGGAGGTAGTTAAGTCATGAGGGCAGAGAACCTCATGAATGGCGTCAGTGTCCTCAAAGAAGGGACTCTTGGGGGCCCCTCTCACCCACTTCTGCCCTGTGAGAATGCACAGAAAGCTCTCTGTGGACCAGGAAGTAGGCCCTGACCAGACACTGAATCTGCCACGAATTGACTTTTGACTCTGTGTCCCCAGAAGTGTGAGAATTTTTTCTTTGTTTATAAGCTGCCTAGTAGTCTGTGGTAGTTTTGTTTTAAAGGTGCAAATAAGACAAATACTTCTTAGTAAATTTAGAATATCAATGATAAATGTGAGAGCTAAATTTTCCTCAGCTAAGAAACAAATAGTTCACAAAGAAACAATTTGACTAATACCAGATTCTGCAATAGGAAAAATAATTTACTATAAATGTTTTCAAAAAAAGAACTTCCAAATGATAAATTTTGGGAAATACAAAATTGACCAGAAATAATAAATTAAACCTAAACTGTAATATGTGAACAAAACTGATGTTTAACTATGGGTATATAAAGTTCTGCTTCCAGTTAGATACAGAAAGCCACCGGGAACATTGTTCCCGCTTCAATGCTTATAAAAGGCTGTATACTCCACAGAACCTTAACTTTCTTTAGGTTTATCAGAGAGTTGGGGGTCACAAGACAACTAGTGAATTAACTTCCAGAGATGGGACACATGGTTTCACCATCAGGAGAAGAAAAAATGAGTGATCACCAAAAGCTGATAGGAAAGAAATGGCTAAAATCGGAACAAATTCCTAAAAGTTAAATGAGGGATACTGGAAGGTTTAGAACCTCTGTGAACCCTACATGATTCCACAGTCACTCACCAGCTATTTTCCATGAGCCTCCACCCAGTGCACATGAGAAAGATAGAGGTCAGGGTAGAAGATCTAAGAAGGCTCCTACTCCCTTGAAGGGCTCAAATGCAAGAAATCCTCCAATCTTCCACTGCCTTTTCACATGTTATTCAAGAACTGGAAGCTGCTGTGTGAAGAGTGAACATCCTCATCCATCCATTCTGCTGCTGCAAGCCCCAGCCACTGCAGTTGAAGGACTAGTACAAGAAAGGCTTTTTGCCTATGGCAAAAGAACAAGAAAACCTTCAAGGGTCTAGGATCCTGCTATGGCAGTAAGATGTTTGCTATTATTACAGTGGGGCATAAAATTCTGCCCTGCTTAAGACCCCATGAAATACAAGGCAGAGTGCAGACACTATGCAGTGTGGGCAATAATACTGACAAAGATCCATATAAAAAACCAGACACATAGCACTTGCCTAAAATAGGCTGGTGAAGAAAAACTGAGAAACTCTTGTTATGGTTTGAATTGTGTCTCCCAAAGCTGTGTTGAAGTCCTAAACCCTCTTTTCCAATGCCTGAGAATGTGACCCGTTTTGGAAAATGGATCTTTGCAGGTGTAATCATGCTAACAGGGAGATCATTAGGGTAGACCCTAATCCAACATTACTGGTATCCATATAGGAACAGAGAAGAGATAAGAAAAGAAACAAGGAGGGAGTATGCTACATGAGAATGGAGGCAGGCATTGAAGTGATTCATCTACAAGCAGAGAAATGTCTAGGATTACTGGCAATTTCAAAAACTAAGAAAAAAACATCAAACAGATTCTTCCAGAGAAGCTTACAAAAATCATGACTCTGCTAACACTTTGATTTCAGAATTCAAGCCTCCAATACTGTAAGAAAATGTGTAGCTTTTGTTTTAAGCTTGTGGTCCTTTCTACAGCAGTCTTATGAGTCTTATACATCTTTTTTTCTCTACCCCTCTTGAAAGAATCACATTGGGTAACAATCAAGAACATTCTACTAGGGATGGAGCATAAGTGTAACAAAAGTCTTTAGCATTCTAGGTCTCCTAGTATCCACGTGGTAGCAGTGATTACATAACTGGAAAAAAATTTGAAGTGAGTGTGTGCTGAAGATAATTATAACAATGTTGAAATTCAAAGCTTCTCAGCCTCCTTACTAGATTGACTCAATCCCCCATAGTAACAGTGGGACAGAAGATAAAATATGCTCACTTGGGGCATAAATACTATTTACCTCAATCTCAACTGTTTTTCACACACACTGTCGTCCATGATTGAATGAAAAATGGTGAGACATACAAAAAAAGCAGTTGGGGAAAACATTCACTAACAAGAGACAAAGCAAACAAGTGAACAGGCACAGAGATTATTTAGATGTTGGGAATAACTAATATGAATTATGAAATAATTTATAAATATGTGAGAGGTTCTAGTGGAAAAGATGGACAGCATGTATAATTAGATAGGGATTATATAAAAACAGAAAAAACATATTTTTAAGAAAAATGTAAATGGTAGAAGTAAAAGGACATTACTAAAGATGAAGAGCTGTTTTGACAGACTAATTAGTAAACTTGCTATGACAGGAAAAGAAGCATTGAAGATAGGACACTAGAATTTATCCAAACTGAAATGCAAAGGAATACAGAGAATAAAACATAACAAGCAAACAGCAAGACCAACAAATAGAGCATCTGATAGCTGTCGAACAAGTTAAAATGGACTAGCATATGTGTAATTTGAGTAAGGAAAAAAGAAAGAGAACGGCAAAAAATTACTTGAAGAAATAATGTCCGAGAATTTTCCCAAATTAATAAAAATGACAAACTACATGTCCAAGGACCTTAAAGAACGCCAAAAAAGGAATATACAAATAAAAACACCCATGGGCAGATTATAAACTACTGAAAACCAAAGACAGGTACAAATCTTGAATTCAGAGAGCCAGGAAAAACATCTGAATCATAGCTTTATCATCAAATAGGCAAGGCCTTTAAAAGTATAGAAAGAAAAAGAAAAGAAAAAGAAATGTTTATCCTATAATCTATATCCAGTGGAATTATCTTACAAATTATGGGTACATGTAAACAATTAATTACTAATAAAGCAGTCTCAATAATATCAAACAGACCATCTTATAAAAGACAAATTGTGAGATAACTTTTTTTATTTAAATTCAATTTGCCAACATATAGTATAACACCCAGTGCTCATCCCATCAAGTGCCTTCCTTAGTGCCTGTCACCCAGTTACTCCATCCCCGCACCTACCTCCCCTTCCATAACCCTTTGTTTGTTTCCCAGAATTAGGAGTCTCTCATGATTTGTCTCCCTTTCTAATTTTTCCCACTCAATTCCCCTCATTTCCCTTATAATCCCTTTCACTATTTCTTATATTCCCCATATGAGTGAAACCGTATGAAGATTGCCCTTCTCTGATTGACTTATTTCACTCAGCATAACATCCTTCAGTTCCATCCACATTGAAACAAATGGTGGGTATTCATCTTTTCTGATGACTGAGTAATATTCATATATATGTGTATATATATATATAAAGAAGATGTGATAAATATATATATAAAGAAGATATGAAGATGTGATATATATATATATCACATCTTCTTTATCCATTCATCTATCTAAAGACAGTTGCTCCTTCCACAGTTTGGCTATTGTGGACATTACCGCTATGAACATTGAGGAGTAGGTCTCCCAGCATTTCACTATATCAGTATCAGTATCAGTATCAGTATCAGTATCAGTATCGGTATCGTTGTCAGTATCTCTGGGGTAAATACCAAGTAGTCCAATTGCTGGATCATGGAGTAGCTCTATTTTTAATTTCTTGAAGAACCTCCACCCTGTTCTCCAGAGTGGCTGTACCAGTTTGCATTCCCACCAACAGTGCAAGAGTGTTCCCCTTTCTCCATATCCTCTCCAAGATTTGTGTTTCCTGTCTTGTTCATTTTATCCATTCTCATTGATGTGAGGCAGTATCTCATTGTGGTTTTGATTTATATTTTTCTAGTGGCAAGTGATGTGGAACATTTTTTCATGTGCTTGTTGGCCATGTGTATGTCTTCTTTGGTGAAATTTATGTTCATGTCTTCTGCCCATTTAATGACCAGATTTTTTGTGTCTTCAGCGTTGAGTTTGAGAAGTTCTTTATAGATCTTGAATACTAGCCCTTTATCTGGTATGTCACTTGCAAATATCTTCTCCCATTCTATATATTGTCTTTAGTTTTGTTGACTGTTTCCTTTGCTGTGCAGAATCTTTTTATCTTGATCAAGTCCCAATAATTCATTTTTGCTTTTGTTTCCCTTACCTTAATAGATGTATCTTGCAAGAAGTTACTGTGGCCAAGATCAAAAAGGTTGTTGCCTCTAGGATTTTGATGGATTCTTGTCTCACATATAGATCTTTCAACCGTTTTGAGTGTATCTTTGTGTCTGGTGTAAGACAATGGTCTAGTTTCATTCTTCTGCATGTGGATGTCCAATTTTCCCAGCACCATTTATTGAAGAGATTGTCCTCTCTCCAGTGGAAATTCTTTCCTGCTTTGTCAGATATTAGTTGACCATAGAGTTGAGTGCCCATTTCTGGGTTCTCTATTTTGTTCCATTGATCTATTGCCTATTTTTGTGCCGGTACCATACTGTCTTGATGATCACAGCTTTGTAATACAGCTTGAAATCCGAGGTGGGCAGGGGGTGGGGGTGACTGGGTGATGGGCACTGAGATGGGCACTGGATGGGATGAGCACTGGGTGTTATTCTATATGTTGGCAAATTGAACACCAATAAAAAATAAATTTATAAAAAAATGTGACACTGTGATGCCCCCAGTATTGGTTTTCTTTTTCAATATTCCTCTGGCTGTTTGGGTTTTTTTTTTTTTTTTTCATTCCATTACAAATCTTAACTCTATTTGTTCCAACTCTGTGAAGAAAGTCCATGGTATTTTGATAGGGATTGCATTGAATGTGTAATTGTCCTGGGTAGCATAGACATTTTCACAATATTAATTCTTCCAATCTGTGAGCTTAGAATGTTTTTCTGTCTCTTTACGTCTTCCTCAATTTCTTTCATAAGCATTCTTACTTTTTAGAATATAGATCCTTTACCTCTTTAGTTAGGTTTATTGCTAGGTATCTTACGGTTTTGGGTGCAGTTGTAAATGGGATTTATTCCTTAATTTCTCTTTCGTAAAATTATTAGTATACAGAAATGCCCCTGATTTCTGTGGATTGATTTTATATCCTGCCACATTGCTGAATTGCTGTATGAGTTCTAGCAATCTTGGGGCGGAGTATTTTCGGTTTTCTATATACCGTATCATGTCACCTGTGAAGAGGGAAAGTTTGACTTCTTCTTTGCCAGTTTGAATGCCTTTTATTTGTTTTTGTTGTATGATTGCTGAGGCGAGGACTTCTAGTACGATGTAGAATAGCAGTGCTGAAAGTGGAAATCCCTGTCATGTCCCTGACCTTAGGGGAAAAGCTTTCAGTTTTTCCCCCATTGAGAATAATATTTGCCTTGGACTTTTCACAAATGGCTTTTATGATATTGAGGAATGTTCCCTTTATGCCTACACTTTGAAGAGTTTTAATTAGGAATGGATGCTCTATTTTGTCAAATGCTTTCTCTGCATCTATTGAAAGGATCATATGGTTCTTGTTTTTTCTCTTATTGATGTGATCTATCACATTGATTTTTTTACGAGTGTTGAATCAGCCTTGCTTCTCGGGGATAAATCCCACTTGGTCATGGCGAATAATCCTCTTAATGTACTGTTGGATCCTGTTGACTAGTGTCTTGTTGAGAATTTTTGCATCTGTGTTCATCAGGGATATTGGTCTATAATTCTCTTTTTTGGTGAGGTCTCTGTCTGGTTTTGGGATCAAGGTAATGCTGGCCTCATAATATGAGTTTGGAAGTATTCCTTCCCTTTCTATCCTTCCAGCTTTAGTAGAATAGGTGTTATTTCTTCTTTAAACATTTGGTAGGATTCTTCTGGGAAGCCACCTGGCCCCGGATTTTTGCATCTTGAAAGTTTTTTGATGGTGAGATAACTTTTTAAATGTTTAGCTATGATGTTAATAGATGACACAATAGCAAAGCAATATCAGACAAATAACAATTAAAATAAACTAGATATAAAATATAAAAGTATACCTTAGTGATATACATATTATAAATATAAATAAGAAAGAACAAAGAACAAAAGAAAGAAAGAAAGAAAGAAAGAAAGAAAGAAAGAAAAGAAAGAAAGAATAGGCAAATCTTTCTTAGAGAAGAATTTAGAATATATATATATATATATATATATATATAATTTCTTCTTCAAAAGTTGGAACTTAATCATCCCCTTGAGTGTGGACTAGACTTAACAAATTGTTCCAAAGAATAGAGTAGACAGGGTAAAGCAAAACAGTATCTTTACCTATGCAATGCTGAAAACTGACAAACAATGAATTAACTAAGTGACCAAGGTTACATTGCTATTGATATATGATGGGATATGATAAGAATAGCACTTAACCTCTTTGGTCTGTCTATCTTCCCCAATTAAATACCTAATCCATGTCTAGTCATGAGAAAAACATTGGAAAAACACAAATTGAGCAATATTCTACAAATATCTGAATGATACACTTCAGCACTCTCATCATCATGACAAATAAAAAAACCCTGAGCATCTATCACAGATCACAGACATGAAGAAGACATGATGATTGAATGGTATATCATATTGGATCCTACAGGAAAAGAATAGGAGTAGGAAATTGGTAAAATAAAAATAACAGTTGAAATTTAATTAACATCAATTTACCAATGGTATATATATATATATATATATATATATATATATATATATATTAGTTTTGACAAATATACCATGGTAATACAGGCTATTATAAGGAAACATTTTTCCTGTTACTTTTGTAATTTTGTAAATCTAAAATTAATCCAAAATTTTAGTCTTTAAAGCAAAGACTGTAATAAGAGACAAAGAAGAATACTGTATCATAATAAAGGGGACAATCCAAGAAGAAGATAAGACAACTATAAATATGCATTCAACATGGAAGCTTTTAAATATATAAGACAGTTAATAACAAACATAAAAGAACAGCAATCTTGGGGTGGAGTCTTTTGGGCCAGATGGATTTAACAGATATATTCAGTACATTCCATACTAAAACAGCAGAATACACATTCTTTTCAAGTGCACATGGAACATTCTCCAGAAGATCAAATATTACTCCACAAAACAAGTCTCAACAAATTCAAAAAGATCAGAGTCACATCATACATCTTTTCTTTTCATACAACAATGCTATGAAAAGAGAAGTTAACCAAAAGAAAAAATCTGGAAAGAGCACAAATATATGGAGGTTAAATAACATGCTACTAGACAATGAATGGGTCAACCAAGAAATCAAAGAAGATATTAATAATTACATGGAGAAAAATGAAAATGAAAACACACAGTCCAATTTCTGTGGACTGAGCAAAAGCAAGTCTAAGAGAGAAATTTGTAACAATATAGGCCTACCTCAAGAAACAACAAAAATCTCAATAAGTAACCTAACCTTACACCTAAAGGAACTAGAAAAAGAATAAACAAAATCCAAAACTAGCAGAAGGAAGGAAATAATAAAATTAGAAAAGTAAATTATATAAAAACAAAATATTAGAACAGATCAATAAAACCAAGAGTTGATTCTTTGAAAAGATCAACAAAATGGATAAATTGCTAGCCAGACTCACAAAGAGAGAGGGAGAGAGAGAGAGAGAGAGAGAGAGGAGAGAGGACTCAAACAAAAATCACAAACGGAAGAAAAGAACTAACATCCCACACCACAGAGATACATATAATAAGAGAAAATTATGAAAAATTATTTGTTGATAAATTGGACAACCTGTAAGCTATGAATAAATTCCTAGAAACATATAACCTACCAAAAATGGAAGCAGGAAGAAATAGAAAATCTGAGCAGATTGATTACCAGCAATGAAATTGAATCAGTAATAAAAAAATCCTAAGTTCAGGACCAGATGGCTTCACAGGTGAATTCAACCAAGCATTTAAAGAAGAGTTAATACCTATTCTCAAAATTTAAAAAAAAAACTAGTAGAGGAAAGAAAACTTCTAAATTCATACTGTGAGGCCAGCTTACTGTAATACCAAAACTAGATAAAGACACCACAATAGAATTACAAGCCAATATCTCTGATAAACATAAATGCAAAAATCCTCAACAAAATGCAAGTAAACTGAATCCAACAATACATTTTAAAAAATCACCCACCACAATCAAGTGGGATTTATTCCAGAGATGCAAAGGTAGTTCAATGTTTGCAAATCGATTAACATGATACATTACATCAACAAAACAAAGGATAAAAAACATATGATAATTTCAATACATGCAGAACAAGCATTGGACAAAGTACAACATCCATTCATGATAAAAACCCTCAACCAAGTAAGTTTAGAGAGAACATAGTAAAGACCATATATGAAAAGTCAAGAGCTAATATCATCCTAAATGGGGAATACTCAGAGCTTTTCCCCTATGATCAGGAACAAGACAGGGATTTTTACTATTAGCACTTTTATTCAATATAGTACTGGTAGTTGAGCCACAGCAATCAGAACCTCCCCCCCAAAAAAAATGAGAAAAAAAGAAAAGAGAAGAAAGAAAAGAAATCCAGATTGGTAAGAAGAAGGAAAACTTTGACTATTTGCAGATGACATACTATATATAGAAACCTGAAAGAGTGAATCCCTGGATGGCTCAGTGGTTTGGTGCCTGCCTTTGTCCCAGGGTGTGATCCTGGAGTCTCAGGATCAAGCCCCACATTGGGCTCCTTGTATGGATCCTGCTTCTCCCTCTGCCTGTGTCTCGGCCTCTCTCTGTGTGTGTCTCTTATGAATAAATAAATACAATCTAATAAAAAAAAGAAATAAACCTGAAAGACTCCACCAAAAACTAATAGAACAAATAAATGAATTCAGTAAATTTGCAGGATACTAAATCAACATGCAGGGATCTGTTGCATTTCTATACACTAATAATGAAACAGCAGATAGAAAAATTAAGAAAATAATCCCATTTACAATTACATCAAAAAGGATAAGAGAACTAGAAATAAACTTAACCAAAGAGGTGAAAGATTTGTACTCTGAAAACTATAAAACACCTTTAAAAGAAATTGAAGATGACACAACGAAATGAAAAGACACTCCATGCTCATGGATTGGAAGAAAAATATTGTTAAAGTGTCTATACTACCCAAAGCAATCTACATATTTAATGAAATCCCTATCAAAATATCAACAGCGTTTTTCACAGAACTAGAACAGAATCCTAAAATTTTTATGGAACCAAAAATATCCCAAATAGTGAAAGCAATCTTGGAAAAAAATAAAACTAGAAGCATCACAATTACAGACTTCAAGTTATATTATAAAACTATAGTAATCAAAAATCTGTGGTATCGGCACAGAAATGGATACATAGATAAGTGGAAGAGAATAAAAAGCCCAGAAATAAATACACAATTATATGGTCAATTAATCTTCAACAAAGCAAGCAAGAATATGCAATGGGAAAAAGATAGTCTCTTCAACAAATGGTACTGGGAAAACTGGACAGCAACATGCAAAAGAATGAGACTGAACCACATACACCATACACAAAAAATAAACTCAAAATGCATTAAGGTAAAAAAAAAATGCATTAAGGTCTACATATGAGACCTGTAACCATAAAAATTCTAGAAGAGAACACGGGCAGTAATTTTCTGACTTCAGTACCAACACCCTTCTAGATATGGATCTGAGGCAAGTAAAATAAAAGCAAAAATAAAATATTAATGCTACATAAAAATAAAAAGCTTCTGCACAGCAAAGGAAACAACTAACGGAACTAAAAGACAGCCAGCTAAAATGGAAAATATATTTGCAAATGACATATCCAATAAAGAGTTGGTATCCAATATATATAAATAGTTGGTACAACTCAACACCCCAAAAACAAATAATCCAATTAAAAAATGAGCAGAAGACAGAAACATAGATTTCTTCAAAGAAGACATACAGATAGCCAACAGACACATGAAAAGATATTCAACATCACTCATCATCAGGGAAATGCAAATCAAAACCATGATGAGATATTACCTCACACCTGTCAGAATGGCTAAAGTAAAAAACTGAAGAAACAAGTGTTGGTGAGGATATGGAGAAAAGGAACCCTCATGCACTGTTGGTGAGAATGCAAACTGGGGCAGCCACTGTGGAAAACTGTGGAGGTTCCTCTGAAAATTAAAAATAGAACTATCCTATGATCCAGGAACCACACTCTTGGGTATTTATGCAAGGATATGAAAACACTAATTTAAAGGGATATATGCACTACTGTGTTTATTTGCAGTGTTATTTATTATAAGCAAACTATGGAAGCAGTCCAAGTGTCCATCAATAGATGAATGAATAAAAAATATATGACACATATATTATTTAGTCATAAAACGAATGAATCCTGTTATTTGCAATGCCAGGGATGGAGCTAGAGAGTATCATCTAAGCAAAATAAGTCAGTCAGAGAAAGATGAGTACTATATCTTTTTCACTTATATGTGGCATTTAAGAAACAAAACAAACAAAAAAGAGACAAACAACAACAACAACAACAAAACAACAAAACTAGACTGTTAATAATAGAGAACAAACTGGTTACCAGAGGGGAAGTGGGTTGGGAATGGGTGAAATAGGTGATGAGGTTTGAGAGTGTAATTATCTTGATTAGTACTGAAAAATGTATGGAATTGTTGAATCACTGTATTGTATACCTGAAAATAATATATCACACTATGGAAACTATACTGTATTTAAAAATAATGAATCAAAAATCTAAAAGCTTATTAAAAATTAGAAGGTAAAGGGGTACCTGAGTGGCTCAGTTAACCATTGGACTTTTGATTTTATCTCAGGTCATGATCTCAGATTCCTAGCATTCAGATCAAGCTCTGAGTTAGGCTCCATGCTCAGCAGGGAGTCAGCTTGAGATTCTCTCCCTATTCCTCTACTCCTCCTTAGCTCATGCAGTCTCTCTCTTTATCTCTCGCAAATCAATAAAAATATCTCAAAAAATAGGTACAATTTGATATCAGACAGGACATATATAAATATGAAATATAAAAATATTTCAGGTAAAGTGTTAATACCCAGTGATAAAAGCAATAATTCACTGGAAATATATTGGTCCTCCAAAGTATATATACCCAATAAAAAGACTTTGAAGTATTTAAAGGGAATATAAACAAATTATAAGGTGAAATATAAAATTAAATTATGAAATATTAACATAGATCTCAACTAATAACTCAATTGGATAAAAATATATGCAAAAAATAGAAGAGCACAATATTATATAAAAAGTTGATCTTATGAGTATTAATCGAACATGATGTAGAATAATTAGAGAATATCTTTGCTAGTGTACACAGAAAACATACATTCAGTTCACAAAGCATACTGAAGAGTTAAAATGGAAATTAAACTTTACTCAAAACTGAGACATAAAAAAAATACTACATCTCTAATCTCCTGAACACAGATGGAATAATACATTACCTGTACATACAGAAGAAAAAAAAAAAAACATTGGTTTATGCAACAGGTTTTTCCATATTTCCATCTTAAAGGTTACAGAGCACTTTAGTTTATTTAAATCTCTGAATATATTTTTAAATATTATTAATCTATCAGTTTTCAGAATTTTCCAGACTATCTCATACACCTAAAACCTTCCCACAAATGGAGTATTCTATGGAACACTTGAGGCAAATCTGTCTTCAAGTACATCATTTTCTCAGGCTATAAGTAGCAAATGACTAACATTGTATAATTAATTAGTGTATGCTATATGTAAATCTTTATAAGTTGTATGTATATATAATGAGTATAGATCTTATAAAGACACTCCTGCTAGGTATCTTACTGTTAGGTATGTTCCAGATGGCAGGATGAGATACAATCATGGCCCAATCATTGGAATAAAATCTACTAGTTATGTCCATCATGGTGGATTACAACAAGGACTATATAATATGGCTGGGAAGTATAAAAGTGTACTTACAATGTTCTCATTTGTACCACTACAGAAGAATAGAATTTGTCTTTCTATAAATACCTGTACAAATGGTGGTCTTTCTGTGAGTACTGTTATGTAATATGTTCTCTGAAATACTTAGAATATTTTACGGAACTAAAATATAATTGGCACAAATAAATTAATTAGCATATTGAACTCTAATATATGTTTTTCACTCTAATTACCTTAAAATTAAAATGCTGGCCTAACTGAAAGATTAGTTTAAGCACCAGTTGAACACAAATAGAAAAGTTTCATTAGTCTACTATGGAACCTTAACAGAAATTGTTTTTGTGTTTTTGACTGGTAATATATATGTTAGTAATTTTTCATTATGTTTCACTGGTATAACATTCTACATGAGGGGATCTAAATTAGTTGGCTTTGACCCAAACAGATTATTGATTATAACTGTGTTGTGGTTGGCTCATATGTTAAAAACATCTAGTTCAGGAAATAAGTGACAAAAATGTTTAGCACTGACAATACATTCTTTCCATTAAATACAAGGCTCTAATGAAACTAGATTGTACATGTTTAGACTGAATAAGTCAAGCATCTTAATGATCATGTCAGAAACCTTGAACCAATGAAATTTGAGTATAGACTAGGACTTTGTAAATAAAATTTACCCCAGACTTTATTTGTTTTTGCATAATAAAAATGTAAACAATTAGAGAAGTAAGGAGGAAGTTTTGCTAAAACCTCACATTAAGACTTAGAATAACTAATATATTAATATGCATATTAACTCACGTAAATGTTTCTCCTTTTTAAAAACTTGCATTGAAATTCTGACTAGGCATTGTATTCTGTAAAATACCAAACAGAGAAGTTTGCTAATGAGACATTTTTGCAGGGAGCTGGAGATTTACATGTAATTTTAGTATTCAAATATAAAAATTTTGGTAAACAAATTAAAATGTCTATTCAAACAGAAAGCCATTTTAGAGTTACAGATGAGTTGAAATATTACAGTTCTGAGACTGCTTTCTAGTATATCTCCATAATGTCATAGATATCCTTAACCATAATTATTTAATTGACTCTTCATAATTATAGTTTAGGATGCAGTTCAATTATTAAAAGAGCTTTATATTTGATATATTTTATTCAAGATGTTATAACAATTTGTTTGGCTTCTGTTCTAATGGACATTATGTCTGCATCCAGCATTTTCATTTATTAAGTCCTGACACCTTCTCTCATTTGAATGATGTTATTAGCTATTTTAAATGAAGTAAATGTTCTTCAAAGCATTATAAATTACTCTTTAAGTATCTGATAATGTGTTTAAATGGGCAACACACCAACAAAGTCTTAGGGAATCAATAATGAAGCTTAATTCAATCTACTACAGCTCTGCTAGCTAGTCTAGCATTTAAAAATTTAAGAGTATTTGAACTACTGAGAAATTTCCTGGCATTTTAATAGACCATCTTATAACAATCTTTTATCTCTTTATACAAGCAGTCATGATCATTTCTAATGGAATCAATTCAAAACTCATTACCATTTCTTTTCTCTCTTCCTTTCCTTTCTTGCATTTGTTCTTTCTCTCTTTTCTCCTTTGTTTTTTGTTTTGTGTTATTTTTTTCTTCTCCTGGTAGGACATCCACCTTATCCCATCATTTATTACTGACAGTTCTGGCAGAAAAGAATCAGTTTCACTCATCAGAGATAACTGCAGGGTACATTTTAGGTAGAAAAAAAGGTGGAACCTTTGTAGTACTGAATATCAATCATGTGGAGGAAGAGAAAACATTGTTCCAAGCTGTAAATAAAGCTGTAAATAGTATTAATCAAGTTAGGAGAATATCAAAGAATTACACTTACCAGTCAGTGCTCTATATACTAACTGACAAACAATTATTGTTGACTTAATTTCAGCTAATTTTTTCACTTTTGTGAGTACATTAAGGTTTGAAATAATGAAGCAGAAACGTAAAGTTTTATCAATTTGCTTTCATGTCAAAGAGCTAACCATACAAAACAAAACAAAACAAAACAGCTAACCATACAGTAGATAAATGACAGTATACCAGTTTTTTGAATTATAAATAATAATAAAATGCTATCGAGTGCTGTGAAGAACTAATATTTGTAAGTGTCCATGCTTTTTTACACTAAAGCAATTAAAATTTAGGGATGATTTAGGGGAAGAGGGCATGTTCTTATCTGCCTATCTATCTATCTATCTATCTATCTATCTATCTATCATCTATCTATATCTATATCTACTCTTTCAGTAAACTTAAATAGTTAATTAGTTACTGATAATTACTAATACACTAAAAATCTCCTTAGGAGTTTCTGGATATAATTTCTGAAGTCCCAACATGTTTTCAGAAATTTCAAATATAATTAGAACAATTTAGCTTTTTTTGACTCTTTCTGATTTCCACATATATTAGAGGGAATTCACAGTTCCCCCATCCAAGATGTCTGCCAGAAAAATGTTTCTGTTTTGTTTTGTTTTGTTTTTGTATATGCAAAAATATGAAGTGGTTTTGAGATGAATTAAAGAAAAATAGAAGTTTTCATATTGTTTAATTTAGAATACATTTAATATGCAAATAAAAAACTTGGTAATTCAATGTGTTACTCTACTATATTTTGGATTCTTCTTTTTTCATACATTGTCCTTCATTCAATGTTTCCCTACACATACATTCTTAGCATTGTTTATACAAATATTGCAAATCACAAAACTGAAAGGAATTTGTTGGTCAAAGATGAAGGCCAGAACTTAAATAGTATTCTGATGGCACTTTGGAAAGAATTATAAACAAACAAGCAAACAAAAAATGGGATAGAAATGCTTTGCTAGAAAATCTTATTATTTGGCACATATTAAAAAGGGACTTTCTGAAAAGGGACTGTCAAATAGGAGGTCAGTAGATTGTTGGGTTTTGCTTTGTTTGTTTGTTTTTAATTAGTAGAACCTGTTTTTCTTGAAGTTTGAAAATTTCCTTTTTGTAGGCTAAAGTGGCAATACTTGTAACTGAACAAGAGTGAGTAGAACTTTTAAAGGAGCTTTTTCAAATAATCATTTTGAATGGTAGCTCTTTCTATAAACTCTTAAGTCATAAAACTCTAAAAATAGATCATCAATGAGAATAAAATAGTTATCTACTCTTAAATGATTTAATGCATTTCTTCACAACAGTGCTGATCTACTCATTCATTTCAAGCTTTCAGTTAAATTCAGCAAATATATGTTAACTGGTATATGGTCTCAAGACATAGTTTTATTAGGAAGATTGATATATGAAATAATTTTATGCTATATTTATAAAGTATATTAAGAAATCTATAAGTATTATTAGCAAGAATTGAATGTGAAAACTAATTTTATTGTATTCCTGTGTGGAGAAACCAGCCTGACCATTGGAGATATGCCATTTAATAAGTCTTACCATTGTGTTTCAGATAACTATTACTATTAGGGAATTAAGATTGAGTGAAATTAGATAGATTGTTTTATGTGTCTAATTATTAAGTGACAGAACTAAACTTCAAATTCAGAACTAATTCTAAACACAATGTTTCAAAATTGCACTAGTTAATACTAGATAAATGCAACTTTGGCTAACAAGATTACTTAAAGGATATTCTGTTCTTCCACTAAGAGAAACAAGGAAATCTGGAGGATAATTAAATAAAAAGAAATATTAATAAAAATAATTTAAAATAAGAACTAAACAATCTTAAAGTAAATAAGTGAATAAATGACTAGAAAATGTAATTTGCTGATAGACATGAAAAAATGAACACTTTAATTTTATGATTGCAAAAAACAAAAAAACAAGGAAATAGAAGAAAGAATGTAATAATACACAATGGAAGAAAGAGGTCTAACAACTTGTCTTTGGAGTTCCAGATGGAAAGGAGACACAGAATGGAGAAATGCAGTATTTGAAGAGATATTATGCTATCAGAAAAATCTCCCGAACTGACAAGACAGCTGATACAGATTTAAAAACCATTACGTACCTCAGGTAGGAAAAATAACAGGAAAACAACTAGGATCATCATACTTAAGCTGCTATAAGCTAAACAGAAAAGAAGGAACGGAAGACAAAATTCAAAAGGAGGAGATGAAGGATTGGAAGAAAATCCTAAAAGTAGGCAGAGGGAAATAAAAGACACATTGCTTTCAAAGGAGCCAACTTTCCAAATGACAGCTTTTTAAAATGAAATATAAAGAAATAGAATAAGTTGGAATTGTATCTTTAAAGTAATAAAGAAAGGGGCACCTGGGTGGTTCCTTTGGTTAGGTTTCTGGATTCTTGATTTTGGCTCAGGTCATGATCTCAGGGTGCTGAGATCCAGCCCTCATGCTTAAGATTCATTCTCTTCTCTTTTTGCCCCTCCCTCACCCCACCTTCATTCTCCACCCCTTCTTGTACACATGTGTGCACTCTCTCTCTCTCTCTCTCAAAAAAAGAAAAACTATAAATAAATAAATAAAGTGCTAAAGAAAGAGCACTAGAATACTCTAACCAGAAAAAATTATTTGCCAATCTAGAATTCTCTACCCAAAAACAACAAAAAATTTTTTTTACATTCAAAGGTAAAATAAATACACTTCCATGCCAACAAACACAAGTGAATTCATCTCTGATAGACCATTACTAAACTAAGGTTAAATAAGTGCTTAAAACTGAAGGAAAATTATGAATGAGCAACCAAATGGCAGCTTAAGGACTCAGAGAAAGAAGATGGAAGATAGGAGATTTATATTTAATTAGACACAGGTACCAAAGTGGCAGATAACTGGATAGTGGTTCCAGGTGAAAGAACATAACTTACTGGATTTAAGAGCCACGATGCTTACTTGTTCATTAGTAGTATGTGTCTACTATGCATCAACTATTACATGTAGATAAGGATTCATAGTGAAAAAGATAGTCTTTGGACTTCAGGATCTTAAATTTTCTAAATAATTCTCATATATCTCCTCTCTGTCTCTGTCATTGTCACTGCAATGATATCTGATAGCCAATTTTATAATTTTCTTTCCTACATGCAATTCTATTAGCAATTCTATTAGGTTAGATAAATTTACCAGGTTTGTAGTAAAGTTTGTCAGAAACTTCAGACCTCCTGTCACTGTTTCCTTAGGAAAGGAAAGTGGAGGCATATATCCATGTTTTGAGACAAAACGACCAAAGAAATATCGACAGAAATGAATAACTAGTATAAATTGGTTATGGACTATCAAAGAAAAAGTACTTAGGGATAAGAAAAAGCAATTATCACAGTTGGGAAACATATAAATAATTTTGAAGATTCTTGGATGTACTGGAGAGCCATCATGTTTCTTTCAATCTCAGGGATGGAGATTTCAAATATGTTTTGTTTTGTTTTAATACTAACAAGAAGAGTGGACATAGAGAGCTGGAGGATTTAGGGCCTTTGAGTGTCAAAATGAATGCAGCACACACCTCTTTACTCTGTCCACATTTTCTTCCTCTTGAGTCTTCCTCCTTTCAGGTTCTCAGTAGAATTAGTGTCAACTTTTGATTGTCTTAAACTCTCATTATATTGTTTCAGTCAGGTCTAACTTCTTCCATGTAATGGCTAGTTTTCCATTTTTGGTTCTATAAACCATAGTCCTAGTCAATTGCAATCAACTGTCATGCAAAAAAAAAATTCAATAAAATAATTTCCCCAAATGACACTTAATGATTGAATATGGCTTTTTCTGGGAATCCTGAAGACAGAAAGCTTTAAACTTAAATAAACTAATATTTGATATTAGCATTTAAGGAAAAATACTAGCCAGCATAAGAAAAATCCTTTGAAGACACAGAAGGTTACAGGTTCCCATCCATTACTTTGGTTGTCTTCTACTTGCCTGTCAGAATTCAGAACTACTCCCCTGCTTCCCAGTTTTTCCATGCCATTACTAGGCACAGAGGATGGAGATGGAATACTGAAAGCAGTGATGGTACAGCTCTTAGGAATCAACCGTCTAATTTTAGACTTTTAGGACTAACACTGGTTAGAGAATCACTATAAAATAATGAATAGTGTTGCAAATTTCTACAGGAAGAGTTATATTTCTGTAACTTACAGTGTTGACTATGGAAACTGTAAAATTTTCTATTTCTGAACTACATTTGTTCTATCCTTTTTGTTGTTGCTATTCTCATTATCTCTTACTCAAATCCAGTGCTAATATAGTAACTCCTTAGTAATACCCTTATTTAAATATCTTAGAGGAAACTAAATACTTTTCATAAGTAACTGAGTCATGATAATCCAAAATGCATTCCATTCATCTTAAAAATAAAATGAGAGATTGGAATTACAAAGACAAGATGAAAATTATGACTAACATTGAAGGTGGAAGTTCTGGGTGTTTAATAGGCATAGGAAAAACTATGTTGGCAGATATTCATTATTTATTATATATTATTCTTAAATATTTTTTCTCCATATTTATATTTACATACTTTCAAAATTTCTACAATAATGGTACATTATAATTTTTCCATCATTGCAACAATCACTGAACAAATAGGTACTATAAAAACAATTATAGGAGGAGGGGGCAAGATGGCAGAAGAGTAGGGTCCCCAAATCACCTGTCCCCACCAAATTACCTAGATAACCTTCAAATCATCCTGAAAATCTACGAATTCGGCCTGAGATTTAAAGAGTGAACAGCTGGAATGCTACAGTGAGAAGAGTTCACGCTTCTATCAGGTAGGAAAAAAGAAATAAAGAAACAAAAGGCCTCCAAGGGGGGAGGGGCCCCCTCGAGGAGCCAGGCGGAGGCCGGGGCGAGTGTCCCCAGGACAGGAGAGCCCCGCCCCGGAGAAGCAGGAGCTGCACCAACCTTCCCGGGGGGAAAGAGGCTCGCAGGGAGTTAGAGCAGGACCCAGGAGGGCGGGGATGCCCTCGGGCTCCCGGGGACACTAACAGACACCTGCGCCCCGGGAGAGTGCGCCGAGCTCCCTAAGGGCTGCAGCGCACACGGCTGGACCCGGAGCAGCTCGGAGGGGCTCGGGCAGAGGAAGAGGCTCCATGCGGAAGGGGCTGCGTGGCCAGGAGCGAGAATCCAACAGCGCAGGCCCGGGAGCATGGGCGCCGGGGACACTGCCCAGCACCCGACCTCCCCCCGGGACAGGCAGAGGCCGGGAGGGCCTACCTAGAACCACAAGGACGCTCCTGCCCCGAACTGAGCAGATCAGCGGCCCCGCCCCCCCGGAGCCTCCAGGCCCTGCAGACGGAGAGCTCCGGAGTTACTGCGGGAGCTGACTCCAGGGCTCCAGAGCTGGCCGCCACCACTGGGGTTGTTCCTCCTGGGGTCTCATGGGGTAAACGACCCCCACTGAGCCCTGCACGAGAAAGGGGGCAGAGCAGCTCCCCCAAGTGCTAACACCTGAAAATCAGCACAACAGGTGCCTCCCCCAGAAGACCAGCTAGAAGGACAAGTTCCAGGGGAAGTCAAGGGACTTAAAGTATACAGAATCAGAAGATACTCCCCCGTGTTTTTTGTTTGTTTGTTTGTTTGTTTTGCTTTTTGATTTGTTTCCTTCCCCCACCCTTTTTTCCTTTCTTTCTTTTTCTTTCTCTTTTTCTTCTCTTTTTTTTTCTTTTCTTCCTTTTTTCTTTTTTCTTTTTCTCTTTTCTTTCCTTCTTTCTCTCTTCTCTTTTTCTCCTTTTCCGAATATAACTTGCTTTTGGCCACTCTGCACTGAGCAAAATGACTAGAAGGAAAACCTCACCTCAAAACAAAGAATCAGAAACAGTCCTCTCTCCCACAGAGTTACAAAATCTGGATTACAATTCAATGTCAGAAAGCCAATTCAGAAGCACTATTATACAGCTACTGGTGGCTCTAGAAAAAAAGCATAAAGGACTCAAGAGACTTCATGACTGCAGAATTTAGAGCTAATCAGGCAGAAATTAAAAATCAATTGAATGAGATGCAATCCAAACTAGAAGTCCTAATGACGAGGGTTAACGAGGTGGAAGAACGAGTGAGTTACCTAGAAGACAAGTTGATGGCAAACAGGGAAACTGAGGAAAAAAGAGACAAACAATTAAAAGAACATGAAGATAGATTAAGGAAGAAAAACCTACGTTTAATTGGGGTTCCCGAGGGCGCCGAAAGGGACAGAGGGCCAGAATATGTATTTGAACAAATCCTAGCTGAAAACTTTCCTAATGTGGGAAGGGAAACAGGCATTCAAATCCAGGAAATAGATCCCCCCCTAAAATCAATAAAAACCGTTCAACACCTCGACATTTAATAGTTAAGCTTGCAAATTCCAAAGATAAAGAGAAGATCCTTAAAGCAGCAAGAGACAAGAAATCCCTGACTTTTATGGGGAGGAGTATTAGGGTAACAGCAGACCTCTCCACAGAGACCTGGCAGGCCAGAAAGGGCTGGCAGGATATATTCAGGGTCCTAAATGAGAAGAACATGCAACCAAGAATACTTTATCCAGCAAGGCTCTCATTCAAAATAGAAGGAGAGATAAAGAGCTTCCAAGACAGGCAGGAATTGAAAGAATATGTGACTTCCAAACCAGCTCTGCAAGAAATTTTAAGGGGGACTCTTAAAATTCCCCTTTAAGAAGAAGGTCAGTGGAACAATCCACAAAAACAAGGACTGAATAGATATCATGGTGACAATAAACTCATATCTCTCAATAGTAACTCAACATGAACGGGCTTAATGACCCCATCAAAAGGTGCAGAGTTTCAGATTGGATAAAAAAGCAGGACCCATCTATTTGCTGTCTACAAGAGACTCATTTTAGACAGAAGGACACCTACAGCCTGAAAATAAAAGGTTGGAGAACCATTTACCATTCGAATGGTCCTCAAAAGAAAGCAGGGGTAGCCATCCTTATATCAGATAAACTAAAATTTACCCCGAAGACTGTAGTGAGAGATGAAGAGGGACACTATCTCATACTTAAAGGATCTATCCAACAAGAGGACTTAACAATCCTCAATATATATGCCCCGAATGTGGGAACTGCCAAATATATAAATCAATTAATAACCAAAGTGAAGAAATACTTAGATAATAATACACTTATACTTGGTGACTTCAATCTAGCTCTTTCTACCCTCGATAGGTCTTCTAAGCACAGCATCTCCAAAGAAACGAGAGCTTTAAATGATACACTGGACCAGATGGACTTCACAGATATCTACAGAACTTTACATCCAAACTCAACTGAATACACATTCTTCTCAAGTGCACATGGAACTTTCTCCAGAATAGACCACATACTGGGTCACAAATCAGGTCTTAACTGATACCAAAAGATTGGGATCGTCCCCTGCATATTCTCAGACCATAATGCCTTGACATTAGAACTAAATCACAACAAGAAGTTTGGAAGGACCTCAAACACGTGGAGGTTAAGGACCATCCTGCTAAAAGATGAAAGGGTCAACCAGGAAATTAAGGAAGAATTAAAAAGATTCATGGAAACTAATGAGAATGAAGATACAACCGTTCAAAATCTTTGGGATGCAGCAAAAGCAGTCCTGAGGGGGAAATACAGTGCAATACAAGCATCCATTCAAAAACTGGAAAGAACTCAAATACAAAAGCTAACTTTACACATAAAGGAGCTAGAGAAAAAGCAGCAGATAGATCCTACACCCAGCAAAGAAAAGAGTTAATTACAATTCGAGCAGAACTCAATGAAATCGAGACCAGAAGAACTGTGGAACAGATCAACAGAACCAGGAGTTTGTTCTTTGAATTAATAAGATAGATAAACCATTAGCCAACCAAATTAAAAAGAAGAGAGAGAAGACTCAAATTAATAAAATCATAAATGAGAAAGGAGAGATCACTACCAACACCAAGGAAATACAAACGATTTTAAAAACATATTATGAACAGCTATACGCCAATAAATTAGGCAATCTAGAAGAAATGGACGCATTCCTGGAAAGCCACAAACTACCAAAACTGGAGCAGGAAGAAATAGAAAACCGACACAGGCCAATAACCAGGGAGGAAATTGAAGCAGTCATCAAAAACCTCCCAAGACACAAGAGTCCAGGGCCAGATGGCTTCCCTGGGGAATTCTATCAAACGTTTAAAGAAGAAATCATACCTATTCTCCTAAAGCTGTTTGGAAAGATAGAAAGAGATGGAGTACTTCCAAATTCGTTCTATGAGGCCAGCATCACCTTAATTCCAAAACCAGACAGAGACCCCACCAAAAAGGAGAATTACAGATCAATATCCCTGATGAACATGGATGCAAAAATTCTCAACAAGATACTAGCCAATAGGATCCAACAGTACATTAAGAAAATTATTCACCATGACCAAGTAGGATTTATCCCCGGGACACAAGGCTTGTTCAACACTCCTAAAACAATCAATGTGATTCATCATATCAGCAAGAGAAAAACCAAGAACCATATGATCCTCTCATTAGATGCAGAGAAAGCATTTGACAAAATACAGCATCCATTCCTGATCAAAACTCTTCAGAGTGTAGGGATAGAGGGAACACTCCTCAACATCTTAAAAGCCATCTATGAAAAGCCCACAGCAAATATCATTCTCAATGGGGAAGCACTGGGAGCCTTTCCCCTAAGATCAGGAACAAGACAGGGATGTCCACTCTCACCACTGCTGTTCAACATAGTACTGGAAGTCCTAGCCTCAGCAATCAGACAACAAAAAGACATTAAAGGCATTCAAATTGGCAAAGAAGAAGTCAAACTCTCCCTCTTCGCCGATGACATGATACTGTACATAGAAAACCCAAAAGTCTCCACCCCAAGATTGCTAGAACTCATACAGCATTTTGGTAGCGTGGCAGGATACGAAATCAATGCCCAGAAATCAGGGGCATTTATATACAATAACAATGAGACTGAAGAAAGAGAAATTAAGGAGTCAATCCCATTTACAATTGCACCCAAAAACATAAGATACCTAGGAATAAACCTAACCAAAGAGGTAAAGGATCTATACCCTCAAAACTATAGAACACTTCTGAAAGAAATTGAGGAAGACACAAAGAGATGGAAAAATATTCCATGCTCATGGATTGGCAGAATTAATACTGTGAAAATGTCAATGTTACCCAGGGCAATTTACACGTTTAATGCAATCCCTATCAAAAACCATAGACTATTTCAGAGAGTTAGAACAAATTATTTTAAGATTTGTGTGGAATCAGAAAAGACCCTGATTAGCCAGGGGAATTTTAAAAAAGAAAACCATATCTGGGGGCATTACAATGCGCAGATTTCAGGTTGTACTACCAAGCTGTGGTCATCAAGACAGTGTGGGTCTGGCACAAAAACAGGCACATAGATCAATGGAACAGAATAGAGATCCCAGAAGTGGACCCTGAACTTTATGGTCAACTAATATTCGATAAAGGAGGAAAGACTATCCATTGGAAGAAAGACAGTCTCTTCAATAAATGGTGCTGGGAATATTGGACATGCACATGCAGAAGAATGAAACTAGACCACTCTCTTTCACCATACACAAAGATAAACTCAAAATGGATGAAAGATCTAAATGTATGACCAGATTCCATCAAAATCCTAGAGGAGAACACAGGCAACACCCTTTTTGAACTCGGCCACAGTAACTTCTTGCACGATACATCCACGAAGGCAAAAGAAACAAAAGCAAAAATGAACTATTGGGACTTCATCAAGATAAGAAGCTTTTGCACAGCAAAGGATACAGTCAACAAAACTAAAAGACAACCTACAGAATGGGAGAAGATATTTGCAAATGACCTATCAGATAAAGGGCTAGTTTCCAAGATCTATAAAGAACTTCTTAATCTCAACACCATAGAAACCAACAATCCGATCATGAAATAGGCAAAAGACATGAAGAGAAATCTCACAGAGGAAGACATAGACATGGCCAACAAGCACATGAGAAAATGCTCTGCATCACTTGCCATCAGGGAAATACAAATCAAAACCACAATGAGATACCACCTCACACCAGTGAGAATGGGGAAAATTAACAAGGCAGGAAACCACAAATGTTGGAGAGGATGCGGAGAAAAGGGAACCCTCTTACACTGTTGGTGGGAATGTGAACTGGTGCAGCCACTCTGGAAAACTGTGTGGAGGTTCCTCAAAGAGTTAAAAATAGACCTGCCCTACAACCCAGCAATTGCACTGTTGGGGATTTACCCCAAAAATTCAGATGCAATGAAACGCCAGGACACCTCTACCCCGATGTTTATAGCAGTAATGTCCACAATAGCCAAACTGTGGAAGGAGCCTCGGTGTCCATCGAAAGATGAATGGATAAAGAAGATGTGGTTTATGTATAGAATGGAATATTACTCAGCCATTAGAAACGACAAATACCCACCATTTGCTTCAACGTGGATGGAACTGGAGGGTATTATGCTGAGTGAAGTAAGTCAGTCGGAGAAGGACAAACAGTGTATGTTCTCATTCATTTGGGGAATATAAATAATAGTGAAAGGGAGTATAAGGGAAGGGAGAAGAAATGTGTGGGAAATATCAGAAAGGGAGATAGAACATAAAGACTCCTAACTCTGGGAAATGAACTCGGGGTGGTGGAAGGGGAGGAGGGCGGGGGGGGGGGGTGAATGGGTGACGGGCACTGAGGGGGGAACTTGATGGGATGAGCACTGTGTTATTCTGTATGTTGGTAAATTGAACACCAATATAAAATAAATTTATTATACAACAAAAGAATGGATAAAGAAGATGTGGTTTATTTATACAATGGAATATTAGCTATTAGAAATGACAAATCCACCATTTGCTTCAACGTGGATGGAACTGGAGGGTATTATGCTGAGTGAAGTAAGTCAATCGGAAAAGGACAAACATTATATGTTCTCATTCATTTGGGGAATATAAATAATAGTGAAAGGGAATATAAGGGATGGGAGAAGAAATGTGTGGGAAATATCAGAAAGGGAGACAGAACATAAAGACTCCTAACTCTGGGAAAGGAACTAGGGGTGGTGGAAGGGGAGCTGGGTGGGGTGTGTGTGTGAATGGGTGACAGGCACTGAGGGGGGCACTTGACGGGATGAGCACTGGGTGTTATTCTGTATGTTGGTAAATTGAACACCAATAAAAAATAAATTTATTAAAAACAACAATTATAATCATTACTTTCAGGTTAAACCTTTTCACATATTTCTATAGATGAATCTTATTAGCCATATGATTTTATTCTCTAGACTTATGCATAATTTAATATT